>NC_081345.1:13407636-13416400 GCF_029784015.1 Lycium ferocissimum
AACCCAAAGTGACCGGCTACGGTTGGTTAGGGGGCGAGTAGGCTGGACGCGGAAAAGTTAGGGCCGGGGGGCCCCGGCCCAAGGGTAGGGCCGTCGGTAGAACGCAACACGAAGATGTCCGTCTCGAAAGCTGAGGATCGAGGCGAGGTTCAAGTGAGCCGCGGGGTATGTGGCCTTAGCACGGACACGGCCCGAATCCTTCGGAGCGGACTATACGGGATGCGCATGGCCCGTGTTGGTCTACGTCCCCAGGTGCCCGGCGATCTACGCTAGTGTTACAACTTCATGCGGAGGTTAGCAGATTAAAGTTGGGGTACAAACCCCTAAGTAGAGACCTACTCATGTAGCACACCCTGCTGCAGCTATAGCTCCCCAGATTGACGCAGTACCAGCCTCGAGAGATGATTTTAGACCCGTGGCTAGCCCTGTTACGACCTTGACTGATCAGGATCTAGTCGGGAGGTTTAGAAAGTTGGAGCCGCCGAGGTTCTCGTGTACTTCTGGAGAGGATGCTTATGAGTTCATCTTGGATATGCATGAGTTGTTACATACGATGGGGATCATAGAGTCCCATGAAGTTGACTATGCCTCCTACTAGTTTCGTGGAGACGCAAATACTTGGTGGAGGTATTTTGTTTCTTGTAGACCTGAGGGTTCTCCTCCCTTGACTTGGACTCAGTTCTACCGGGCCTTCCTTGAGAAGTACGTGTCCCGAGCTGTGAGAGAGGCACGTATGGAGGATTTTCTACATCTACAATAGAGGGGATTATCTTTAGAGGCCTATGTGACTCGTATACGTATACGCTTTGTTATTGACTCCTTTGATTCTATCACGACGGATTCGGCGCTTTGTTGGTGGGCTAGTTGATTCTCTTCAGATTCCTTGCCTTCAAATGAAGGCTATGGGGGATTCTTTCCAGTCCATCGTTGATCATGCTTCTTTGGTTGAGGCCGCTAAGGCCCATGTATTTGGAGAGAGTAGTGAGAAGAGGCAGCGATAGATTGAGAGTTATGGTGGTTCTAGCTCGAAAGGCATCGGCCAGTCTTCTAGGCCGTATCAGCCATATTCTGGCCACCCTGTACATTCAGCTTTGCAGGCTTCCTCCAGTGAGCCACCCAAATAGTGAATTCCTGAGAGCTCGGTTTCTCGACGAGTAGACAGGGTTATTCCAGCCGGGTCCTCAACTTCAGTTTATCAGTCTCCGCCCCCAGGGGCTATTTTGTGTGTGGAGAGTTAGGCCATATTGCTCGGAGGTGTCCCCGATCTAGGTAGGATATGCGGTCCGAAGGACTCACGTCGCATCGGGTAGTCGAGGAGGTGCTTCTCAGAGGGGCGGTGCTCAGTCAGGCCATTGTGGTCCTCAGGTTTCTAGAGGTGGATCCCAAGTTAGTAGAGATAGGCTCCAGAGTTCAAGAGGTGGATCTTAGTCTGGACGTGGTGGGGCCCAGTGTTACTCGTTCCCCCGTAGACCCGAGGCAGAGGCCTCAGATGCTGTTATCTTAGGTACCGTTTCTGTCCGATATAGAGAAGCTTCTATGTTATTTGATCCTGGATCCACTTATTCGTATGTGTTTGTATATCATGCCATTAATTGGAATTTCCCTTGTGATAGCATAGCTATACCTATTCATGTGTCAACTCTGGTTGGAGACTCTGTTGTCATTAATCCAGTTTATCGGTCATGTTTGGTTAGTTTCATGGGTTATGATACTTGCGTAGATTTGGTGATTCTTGATATGGTGGACTTTGATATTATCTTGGGTATGACCTGGCTTTCTCCTTATCATGCGATCTTGGACTGTCATGCCAAGAGAGTCACGTTAGCCATGCCGGGCATTCCTAGACTTGAGTGGAGGGTACTCCTAGCCCCGCTCCGAAGAAGATCATTTTCTTTCTTCAGGCGAAGGAACTAGTCAACAAAGGGTGTTTAGCTTATTTGGATAATGTGCGTGACACTACTGTTGCATCTCCACCCCTTGAGTCAATTCCAATTGTGAGCCAGTTCGCGGAGGTATTCCTGATCGATTTCTAGGTATGCCACCCGATCGCGACATTGACTTCTATATTGACTTGGATTCGGGAACTCGCCCTATTTTTATTCTGCCATATCGGATGGCACCGGCCGAGTTGAGAGAGCTTAAGGAGCAGTTACAGGATTATTGAGTAAGGGGTTTATTAGACCGAGTGTCTCCCCTTAGGGTGCTCCTGTGTTATTTGTGAAGAAGAAGGATGGATCTATGAGGATGCGTATTGATTATCGCCAGCTGAACAAGGTTACTATTTGGAACAAGTGTGTCACATGCCTCGTATTGATGATTTATTTGACCGAACTTCGGGTGCTTCGGTGTTTTCGAAAATTGACTTGCGTTCGAGGCTACCACCGGTTGAGGATCGGGCGAGGATGAGTTCGAAGGCTTGACCTTTCGGACGAGATATGGACATTATGAGTTTTGGTGATGTCATTTGGGCTTACTAATGCCCCAGCTACATTCATGACTTTGATGAATGGCATCTTTAAGCCATTTCTTGATTCCTTTGTGATTGTGTTTCTTGATGATATCTTGGTGTATTCCAAGAGTAGAGAGGAGCATGAGAGCTATCTTTGCACTGTACTTGGGTTGTTAAAGAAGAATAGCTTGTTTGCTAAGTTTTCAATGTCCGAGTATTGGTTGGAGTCTGTGGCGTTCTTGGGCCACGTTGTATCTATGGATGGGATCATAGTTGATCCTCAGAAGATCAAGGATGTGAGAGATTGGGCGAGGCCCACTACTGTGATCGAGATCTTTAGTTTTATGGGTTTGGCCAGCTACTACTGCCGATTTGTGAAGGGTTTTGCTTCTATTGCTTCATCTTTGACCAGATTGACTCAGAAGGATGTTTCCTTCAAGTGGTCCAATGATTGTGAAGAGAGCTTTCAAAAGCTCAAGACTCTTTTGACTTCAGCCTCGATTCTAGCATTACCCGTGAAGGGTAAGGATTTCGCGATCTATTGTGATACATCCCGTATGGGTTTGGGTGTTGTGTTGATGCAAGAGGGTAGAGTCATAGCCCATGCTTCCCCTCAGTTGAAAATCCATGAGATGAATTACCCTACCTATGATTTGGAGTTGTTGGCCGTGGCTTTCCTTCGAAGATTTGGAGGCATTACTTATATGTTGTCCATTGTGATATTTTCACTGATTACCGTAGCCTTCAACATTTGTTTACGCAGACTGTCATTGTTTGGCATCGACAGGGTTCCTCAGCTTTGCATCTGCAAGCGCAGGTCGACAGACCGTTGACGCCGTTGACCCGCTCGTCGAACCGGACCGCTGTAACTTTTGGCTTCCAAGTATACATATGGGAGCCACGACCTTATTTCTTATTTTCCTCCATTCCAAATTAGAGAAACCCTAATATTTTCTCTCCCAATATTTCCTACCATAATAGTGGAGATTTGGTAAGATCCGAGCCCCGTAAGCCCGAGCTTGTGAAGAAGAAGGTTGCTTCTAGGGTTTCTTCAAGGTTGTAAAGCTTAGGAAGTTGGAGCTGAAGTTGGTCTTTGGAATCTTAGTCCCCTCAAGGTATGTGAATGATTTCTACCATTGTATTTGAGTGTATTATCAAGAGTTTTAGTGATTTTAGGTAGAGAGAGGATACGTATGGAAGTGGTAAGTTGATGAAGGGTAATGTAGTGATTTGAGGCTATTTTAAGAGATGATTGGTGATAGATTTGAGTATATATTTATATATAAGTGTTGTTATTGTTGTTGTGGTTGATGTTGGATTGAATGGGAAGTTGAAGGGTTGTTAAGCTTATAAGGGAAATGTTACCCATAATTCGCCAAGCTCTATTCGTATTTAAAATGATTAGTAAGCGAGGTAAATGGTTTAATTTAAGGCCTACGTTATCTTGATTGTAGACTTGCAAGTTCGAGAGGTAGAAGTTGGACGATTAGAGATACTTCAAGGTATGTTAAGGCTATCCTTTCCTTCTTTTGGCATGATCTTACGATATGAACTGACAAACGAGTAAGCAAGTTTCCATATTACTCTACTCATAGAAGCATTAGCAGTTCTTCAGTCTTTGATGTTCATGTACCCCGTTTATGATGGTTCCTTCTGTTTATGGGTTCAGTTCTATGTATAAAGTTATTCATGCATTACATTCATTCATATATATGTATATTGAACCGTGACCAGGAGGCATTATATACGCAAGTATTATATGTATATGGGGTATGGGAAAATGGATAAGCATTATATACGCATTACCCCGATCGGTACACTGCGCAGTGATGATGATATAAGGATCGGGGCGTACCGTAGCAATGTATATGATGATGGCCGCGGAGGCCCGTATGATATGATGGGATGCCATAGAGGCTTGACAGGCGTTATATACGCATATACATATGTACAACCTAGATTGATAGGCATGAGCATGCATATTATACGCCCACAGAGGCATTGTCAGTTACACAGGTTTATGCAGATACATACAAATACTAATTCATACAAGTACATGCAAATAGTTACTTCAGCTTATAAGTTAAGATTATATTCATGATTCTTATACATACATGATTGTTCTTACGCCTTTCATACTCAGTACATTATCCGTACTGACTCCCCGTTGCTCGGGGGGCTGCGTTCATGCCCACAGGTTCAGGTAGGCCAATAGGTGGTCCAGCTTAGTAGGACTTCTATCCAGCAGTGGTCAGTGCGCTCCATTCATATGCTAGCCCCTTTTGAGATGTATATGCATATGGGTATGACGGGGGCCACATCGCTTGTGCGCTACAACCTTCATTCCGGTATAGGTCGTGAAACGGTTGTATGTATTAATCGGATGACAGGCTTGTCGGGGCCGTTCTTTTGTGTAAGTATATGTAGCGGCCTAGCGGCTTTACTCGTTTTTTCGATATATATGTGTATGTACAGTTTGTACAGAGTTTTTGATGTTATCCTTTCATGAGGTAACATGAGATCAGTTTATGCCATTTATGGGCCCTTGATGTTTAGTATGGTTCAGATATGTGTTTAGGGGTGTTTGGTCGCTAGAGGTCAGATATTCGTCACGACTCATCGGTTTGGGCCCTATCCCGTCCTTTCTACAGCATTCATTCCAGTAGAGGTCTGTAGACAATTATATGTATTAGTCAGATATGTAGCCTTGTCGGCTCCCATTCTTTTGTGTAAGTATATGTAGCGGCCTAGCTGGCTTGCACTATTTTTCAGTATATATGTGTATGTACAGTTTGTACAGAGTTTTTGATGTTATCCTTTCATGAGGCAGCATGAGATCAGTTGTTACACCCCGTATCTTTGAAGAAGCACTTATCAAATTTGAAGCATAAGTACGTTAAGTTATGGTTAAGCAAAATAACTTTGGAACATAAGGAGAAAGCATTATTAAGTATATTTAATAAGTGAAGGATGTATATAAGGTATACCGGAAGGTTTTATAAGGAAATAAATGGAAGAAATGAAGTAGTACGACTTTGGAGAAAGGATGGGTAATGATTGTGTGGAAATTTTCGTCCAAATTTGGGGATGAATATCTCTTAGCATATGAAGTGTTTTAAAGTGAAACAAAAGCCTAAAATGAAGTTCGTCGAGTCTAGTTTCCAACGCAATAAACCACTCATCGATAGGACATTTGAGTAGAGAATTATGGACGTTACACGTTCGGCTGACAGAGCAGAAACGCGTGCTACAGTAAATTGCTACAGTGACCCGACCCGAATTTGACCCTATATAAAGGGTAAAACCCCCCTTTTTCCATCAGATTTGCCCAGAAATTTCCAGAAAATAGAAGAGAGAGATTGAGGGAAACAAGAAGTAAGCAATTTTCAAGTAACGGAGTATTACTCGAAGCTCAGATAAACGCATGAATGTGATTCTAGTATGGTTTTGCGGTGGATTCAGGGTGGATATTGAAGATATCGCGGTTTTAACAAGAATAAGGTATGAATCTCCTATTATTAATGTCAATTTTGGTTTATTTATGGAGATAACGTCGTTAAATAATTGTATAGCGAGTTGGTTGGTTGTGGAAATTGGAAAACATCGTGTGGGATGTTTTATGGTACATATTGGTGTTGGAAATGATGTTATTGTCGTTGTTGTTGTTGTTGGTTGCTGAATTATAATTTCATGCTAGGCATATGAACAGGGGAGATCTTTGCTAAATTTCAAACAGATTCTAGAAAGAGTTAGTTTGAGGGCTTAAGACAGGCCTATGAAGATGAGTCTAACAATAGTATAAATTTTCTTGAATCTAGATTTATGAGCCTGGGAGGCCAAGCGTTGAATAGTTAAAGTTAAGGCGACCGAAAGGTATGTTAAGGCTCGTCCCTTTCTTTCAAAGGCATGATCCCTAGGTTATGATTTCATAAATGTTTCCATATTTTCCTTGTTATCAAAGGTTAAAAGTCTAAGATTCCAAGGCATGATTCCCTTCCTGATAACCCGTAAACGCTTTCCAAAATGTCCGTATTCTTCCAAAACAGAGGTTTATGATTTTGTAAGCTCTTACGACAACAATGATGGACATGTTTTTATCATGATGACAATGATGCCAAAGATGAGAATATTTTCTATGATGACTATTATGAGAACGATTTCATGTTTAAAGGTTCCAAGTTATGATTTCAATGACGATATAAGAATGTTGAGCTATTTCTTGATTTCTCAATTTTATTCATGGATGATGACTATTTTTTTTAAAGATTCCAAAGTATATGAATTGGCGCCTTATGAGATTTATGACCTTATTCTATGTTTTCTCTTGATTTTATTCTTCATTGATAGTCTCACCTTAAAATAATTGTTCCTTCAAGGTGAGACACAGCGATCATGATTATTCCATAATACAATCGGAGGTTACCGACCTTACGTCACTCCGATAGAGACATAACTTTTCTTGGGCTCTCCTCCATGCTGCTTATATGATATATGTATATGATATATGTATATGTAAACGGGGAATATGGGAAAAAGGGCCAGAGCGTTATATACGCGTAACCACCTGATCAGTTAGTATAATATGATATCATCCCGGACGCGGGATACCTGGATGCGGGACATAGATGGTTAAATGGATCGGAGTCGACGCCTCGGCAATATGATATGTTCTATTTCAGTATATATGAACAAGAAATGTTTTTCAAAAGAAAGCTGGCATGCATGGCATCCACCCTAAGAGGCACTCACATGTACATGTTATTCTTTTATCTCACGATATGCTCTATATTTTCATTCTGTTATTGTTCATACGTTACATCCCTTATTATGTTACTATTCATACCTTACATACACGGTACATTACTCGCACAAATGCCGACGTCCCCTTCCAGAGACGTCGCGTTCATGCCCGCGAGATCAAGTAGCCAGTCGGACGATCCATCGCATAGGACCTCCCCTCAGCGGCAGTCGGTACGCTCCATTGATCCAGGGCTACAACCCTTTTGGTATGCTATTCCGATATGTACATATATGGGTATGGCAGGGCCTTGTCTGTCCTTTCTACGGTTGTACTCATAAGGTGTGAGCCGGGTGGTATATGTAGTCGTGATGTTATTTGCGGCCCGTTGTGTTTATTTTGTTGTACGGTATATATGTGTCGGCCAAGTACGAAAACTCGCGTCATTACTCTCGATGCTTATGTTTATATATGTATGTGTTGGCGCGTGAAGGTTCCCGGTGCGGTGTCTCTCTTATGTTGATTGTTCGGGGGCTTGATAGCTCGATTCTTATGTAGCATGCTGCCCGGGGGATAGTTGGTGACGATAAATGTAAGCATAGGTGCTTGGCTAATAGTGGTCGGGCACTTGTTACGGCCCATCGATTTGAGTCGTGACATCGGTTTAACCATTTATGGACGCTTGATGTTTAGTATGGTTCGGATATATGTTTAGGGGTGTTTGGTGGCTAGAGGTCGGACACTCGTCACGATTTCATCGATTTGGGTCGCGGCCAAATGATATCGGTAGTTCCGTCTAGGGTTCAGCCTGGAGACCGGTGTAGTAGAGTCTTGTTTATGGCGTGTTGTTATCACGACCACGCGACTACGAGCCGAAAAGCGGGTATCGGGGCTAACTACGAACACGCTCGTGCAGTATATACGCTCGCGATCATAATATATGTATACTCATAATAGAAAACTATCATCGTTTTAAACATATTTACTTTCATAAACATAAGCCCTTCGCTGTCAAAATAATATATATATATATATATATATATATATATATATATACATGCATATACATGAAGACTATGGGACCATACTACCCACAGCATTATCTACGAGCCTCTACTAGAGTATTAGACATATGGATGGGACGAGACCCCGTCGTGCCAAAAATATATGTACACAAAAATCTTGTCTCAAATAGCACCTCCGGAATAAGGGAGGGCTCTGTCATCTCTGGCGATAGCTCCCCCATGGATGCGCACGGTCTCCCTGTGCACACCGCGAGACAGACACAACGTCAAGAAAACGAACGTCGATGCGAAAACATTGTCTTGGTATATGAGGCATAAACAATAATAAGAAATCAATGAAATAGGGAGCAATCGTAAGCGGGCCGGGGTAAAAAAAAAATAATGCTCGGGTTACTTCATAATCATCATCTTCATATATGCATAAATGTATAGGCCCGACCGGATAGGTCGGGGGGTGATAATCGGTAACTTGGATTTGCCCACGTCCGGGCCTCCCCCCGTCGGGGGGACCCTCTCGTACCCCCCCTTTTTGGTGTCGCCCCCCCCGCCCGG
>NC_081345.1:13416500-13442877 GCF_029784015.1 Lycium ferocissimum
TAATAATTTGCCAGGCTACGAGAAACTACGAATTTCGGTGCTTAGTGGGTCTGAGCCGATCCTTCCACGGCCGAAATTTTACGAGGGTCTACTTTAATGCCGTCACCGGTCACACATGACCTAAGAAAGCTACGGACTCAAGCCGAAATTCACACTTAGAGAATTTTGCATAAAGCTCGTTATCTCAGTGTTGTTAAAGTTATCCTCGAAGTGATTTTGATGATCCTCACGACTTTTAGAATACGCCAAAAATATCATCAATGAACACAATAATGAAGCGTTCTAGATAAGGCTTAAACACACGATTCATCAAATCCATGAATGCAGCAGGCGCATTAGTCAACCCAAAGGACATGACTAGAAACTCAAAGTGCCCATAACGAGTACGAAAAGTGGTTTTCGGGATATCCTTTTCCTTTATCTTCAATTGCTGATACCCAGACCTCAGGACAATCTTTGAAAAGAACTTAGCACCCTGAAGTTTGTCAAATAGATCATCTATCCTAGGCAAAGGATATTTATTCTTAATGATCACTTTATTAAGTTGACGGTAATCAATACACATCCTAAGGGAACCATCTTTCTTTCTAACAAACAAGACTGGAGCGCCCCAAGGTGAGGAACTCGGTCGGATGAAACCTTTATCCAACAATTCCTTGGTAGATCCTTTAACTCCGCTTAGCTCGGCGGAAACCATACGGTATGGTGGAATAGAAATAGGTAGGGTGTCAGGAATAGCATCAATCCCAAAATCAATAACCCTATCAGGAGGAATACCAGGGAGATCTTCGGGAAACACTTTGGGATAATCACTAACTATGGGGACATATGCAAATTCGAGTACTACGGCTTTTGTATCATTAACGGCAACGAATGGTAAATGCACCCTTAGTAATCATCTTATGAGCCTTAAGGTAGGAAATAAATCTACCCTTTGGCTTAGCAATTTCACCCTCCCGCGATAGCCGGGCTCGTCGGGAAAGGCGAAACTAACTAACTTATGGTAACAGTCCACATTAGCATAACATGCGGACAACTAGTTCATCCCCATAATTACATCAAAATCCACCATCTCAAGTTCATACAAATCAGTCATGGTCTCACGTCCCTTAATTACAACAACACAATTTCTATATACCTTAGAAGCAATAACGGGAACACCGAGAAGGTGTATCGACGACAAAAGGTTCCAACAAAGGTTCGGGTTTCGGACCCATATCAAGAGCCAAAATAAGAGGTCACGTAGGATAAATTTGAACCGGATCAATCAATGAGTAAGCATCATGAGAACGGATGGTAAGGATACCTATAACCATAGCATCGAAGCCTCGTACCTCCCTGCGATCCCCGTAAAAGCCATTGTCCCTCCACTAGAAGTATTATCAACTTCCTTTCCTTTACCGTTGTTACGAGCATTCTGATTATTATTGTTAGCATTACCAGCAGGCTGGTTTCTAGCAAATGCAGAAGCAGGCAAATCATTCTTTTGGTTATTCATAACAGCCATCATCACTGATCATCTCTTATAGAAGAAAACGATTATGATTTCATATACGTATATAGAAGATAATACAATCAAGGTTTAATGTGGGCTTGTCCTCACGCACGCAAATCACAAGCAAAGACATGAATTAGGGTTTTGCATGGAAAGTTCACCTTTTTATTCAATAAATAACCTTTGAGAAGAAAACATATATCCATGATATGGTTTTTAAAAGAGAGACATACCTTAGTGTGTTAAACAAAGCTTAACAATTCACTTTCCTAGTGAAGAATACCCAAACCCTAGCTTGAATCACTTTAGGAAGAATTATGTTGCAAACCTTAGGTTTTAGTCACAAGAATCATATTAAGAATCATGAGTTTGTTGTTAGGATTGATAATCAATGATTAAGATATTCTTACCTTAGTGTTGGAGCCCTAGAGAGATATTTTCGTCCTTAGGGTTTTTGAGAGTGAAAAGAATGGAAGAAAAACTAAAATTTTGTAACTTACATAATTTCAGCCCGCCAGGAACAAAGGATGGTACAAAGGAACGAGCGTCGATCTGCTCCGTCGAATGGTCTTTGTGCTAGGTCAATTCGACGGTACAAATGACGGAGCGTAGAACAGATCGACGGAGCATCCATCTGCTCTGTCAAAGTCATGAAATTTCCAGTGAGCAACTTTCTCTTTCTCACAATCGACGGTGCAAAAGACGGAGCGTCGAACAGAACGACGGTACAAAGGACGACCGTCAAACCTCCTTTTCGTGAAACTGTAGAGACTTTTCATTTTGACCATCTCCTCTTGGGTCTTTAGCCTAAAGTCATGCACGTAACCCAACATATAAGGTTCCAAAGGACTCATACAATGCTTTCGCACTCTATACTTATTTACGGGATGTTACACGTACTGCTCACACTTCGCCTATATTAGGGGAGCAAGAAGGGGTCTCCCTCCCGGCTCCGGCACCCCCGGTTCCCCACGATGCTCCCAAGGGGGAGATGAGACGAGCCGTCCATCCTTTTGCGGCTCGATTGGTAGCCGCTCAAGCTCGGCGGCGGTGTGGGTCTGGTGATAGGGGTCATAGGAGGAGGACCGAGGTCTTGAGGTTTGACCGTGGATTCGAGGTACCTCGAGCGGCGGTTCGTGGGTACCCAGCTCGTTCAACAACAAATGTACCTCTATAGTTTCCTAGACCCGGGTTTGATAGACCCACTTATCTCCGATCAGGTCAGGGTTATGGAGTTTTGGGTTCCCTTTATAGAGGTGAATTCAATCAAATGAGACCACCTGTACCACGATGCCCTCGGTCGTGAGACTACATACGGGGCCATGCGCGTGGGCTTAGAGGTTTGTTATGCATGCTCGGCCGGGTTATTTTAACGCGCGACGCCCGTTTCGACGTGGCGGAGGTAGTGTTCGGCCCACGGGAATAGCAGTTGGCTCTTCATCATTGGTACGCCCTCCGATGCAAAGGCCACAGATATCAGTAGGCTATGATAGAGACCGAGAAGGAACGCCCAGTTTGAGTGGACCCCAGCATCATACCTATGTGCTAGCTGGGCGACAAGATCTTGAGTCATCCCCTGATATTATCCCAGGTATATTATCAGTATTCTCTTATAATGTATGTGCATCGATTGATTCAGTTTCTACATCGTCATATATCGCTCTTTATATTGCTGAATGTACTGGGTTGAAACCCGAGCCAAATCAAATGATTTGAGATAACTATGCTTGTTGGTGACCTAGTGATAGCCAGAATCATGATTTATGAGTAAGTACACCTCTACGAAGGGAGCTGATTGGCATAATGTGTAGAAAAAAATAATAATGGAATTCTAGAAAGAGCGTGCAGGTTTGGGATTGTTATGTTTATAAAGGAAACTCGGCCAAAATTCCTCCGGGAGTCTAAGGGAAATTGTGGGAAGCTGTGGGTAGGATTGTGGCGAGAAGAAAAGAAATGGCCCAGCAACGAGTGATCAAGGACGGAGCTAGTAGTAAATGCGGGATAAACGTAGCAAGTATGTATTAAGCTAAGGGAATGATGAATAGGTTAGGATGAAATGAGGAACATGAGAAGGGAAAATGATGTGTTTGGGAGTAGGAAGAAGTCTCATATACCAAGGGGAATTAAAGAGATAAGCATCCCAGAAAAAGTTGCAAGCTAGAAGAATTTGGTTAGCCCTATTATGTTTGGAAGATCAAATTATGGAATGAACTTGATATATGTATAGACTGATGCACGTAACACCAAATCACATTATTAGGCTAGGATTTACCCCCTATGATCTAGCCTTATTGACCTCAGTGATACCTCGAAGAAAGGAATCAAGAGAGATGTGGTTACAGAAGCTCTTTGCCTGACAACTGGTTAATCTTATAACCGTAATTGTGCTCTGTGGTATAGTTTAAAATGTGTGTGTGTATATATATATATATATATATATATATATTCGAATATATCTCCAGAAATTTATTTGAACGATTATATAACTGGAGTTGTTAATGGTTGGTATAAGTGATGTGTGTAGTGGAAAGCAGAGAGAGAAGGGAGAAGGAAGTATTAGAAACAAAGAAGGAAGGGTGGAAGCAAGCCAAATGGGAGGAAGGTCTACTAGAGCGGTAACTTGACAACTGAGGGAGGAAGAGAATTAAACCCCGTGGATATTCTAACGCTAAGAGAGAATGTAACAAGGAGTTATGAAGAAGTTGAAGTTTTGAATCATGTTGTACGAACGGTGTGGCCTATTAAGTTATGACGAGAATTATGAGACCATTTGTTAAGTAAGGTATCTTATGTGTAAAGATCGAGTTTACACGACATTCATATAAAGACTTTTAGAAGGACTATGTGTTACCCCGTTATTAGTACGTTGGGCTAGCAGAGTACAATACTCCTATGGCAGTGTGAGCGGATCGTAAAAGAGTGTAAAGGGATTGACGTTGAACCTTAAGTTACAGTTTATTAAAAGATAGTGTTCTGAGGGAAAAGAGAAGAAAAGAAAAAGAAGCCAATGGTATTCTGAAATATGTTTAGAGTTATTGTCCTGTGAACGAAGTTAGTTGATAAAAGGATGAGGGGTACGATAAAAGGAAAAACAAGGTGTCAGTTCGATTAGATGGGAGTTCAGGCCTATCTAGGATTTGTACGCCTACGTATGTGACTCATCACAAATATGTGCAACTGACCAGATAGATTCAGACGGCGAATAGTCACAACTAAGATTAGTTATGGATTTCTTTGAAAGTATGTACTTGCAAAAAAAAAAAAAAAAAAAAAAAAAAGGGAGGACTAATGGGATGTTAAATATAGGATAATGGATCGACACCCTAAGGGGGAAGGTAGAGATGAGCGAGTATGGGATCAGAAGTAGGCCTTGTCAAGAGATGAAAATATGGCGAAAAGAACTAGAAACCACCTCAAAGGGGGCATTAAACTAATAGGCTGATTAAATGAAAGGACAGTTGACAATAAGCATGACCAGTCAGTTATGGGCATGACCAAGTAGAGATTGAAAAGGAGCACACCCAGGGAGAAATTACGTGTAAACTCAAAATAAGAGTGTAATAAGGAGTCCGAAAATAAAAAAGCAAAGAAGGATTGAGCGTGATGGTATTCGAAGTAGATTAGACTAAGGAGAAAGTTGGGTGAAGGAGCCACCGCGAGCTAGTTGTGTGGATACAAAGTCTCAGTATCACAAAATAATTAGAAAACAACGGTACAAAGAAGCCTTAAGGGCAAAAGTATTCAATCTAGAACCTAGTAACATCTTGTCGATAGAAGGAAGTAGAGTTACCGTATGATAGGGACTGAAATGAAAATGAAGTATTCAAAGGAACGCGATAAAGTGATGACATAAATATGTATAATGGTGATATGAAACATTTCCGGCATAGGATGTATGCACAGAGGAATCTAAAGAATATAGACTACTCCAGTATTCCTTCCCGCTTTGAGGACCTTTTCGCCTTGAGATAAATGGGTGAGTAGAACACACCTTTCTGACGTTCAAGATATGTCATGAGCATGTATGTTAGAACCCTGAAGAAAATTTGGGTAACTAGTTGATATGGATTGAAATTACGTATGGTACCAGTCATCACTCCAATGTCCATATGGCTCGGATGAATGTTTTGCGAGAATGGGGGATTATCAGATTGTTTGGAATTTGAAAATTCAAAGTTAACAGTTGGGTATTCTGGTAGAGTCGCCAATGGAAGATGTGATGAGACTTGGTAAGGAAGGTAGGCTCAGTCCCCAATTCGTTAGGCCTTACAATATACGCAAGGAAGACCAAATAGTTTATGAGTTAGATCTGCCTTCAGGATTGAAGACAATTCACCCGGCGTATCATGTGTTGATGTTTCATAGACGCATTAGGGATCCTCCTAGAAGTATGCCTACCGAGGTCATCCAGGTCACAGAACAAGCCCCTATGTAAAAAGTACCCATTGCCATTCTAGACAAACAAGTTTGAAGAATGAGAACCAAGGACGTAGCTTCGATCAAAGTCCCGTGGAGGAATAATAAGAGAGAAGAAATGACTTGGGAAGGCGAGGAAGGAATGAAATCTAGATACCCGCATTTATTCCCACCCCCGGAAGACGTGCGGGAACGGGGGCCATCGGCACCCTCGGTATGTGCAACCTGCTAAGTGATTTCTTGGTCGTGTGTGGCCAGTATGGATATTGATGTTGCAGCGCAGTGAGGCGATTACATGTTTTGGGTTGTTGTGACAGGACAATAGTGGTACAATCACAGGGGAAACACTGGCAAAATTTTCGTAGAAATCCCTAAGAACTTAACATTCGAGAACGAATGTTCCTAAGGGGGGAGGAATGTTACACCTCGAAAAATTTTCACGTCGTTTGCATTGTAAGTAAACTAAAGTAAGCTCGGAGAGGTCATGGAACCCTTATAAGGTTAATAAATACTCTTAACAAGTGTCAAGCAAGTGCCCAAAGGTTCCGGGACCAAGCAAATCGAAGAAAATAAATTCGTCGAAAAATTTGGAAAAAAAAAAAGTTGGCAGAATTTTGGGCAGATTTTTAGTCAACTTTGGAGGGGTATATCTCCTAGTATATTAGGAGTTTTTAGGTATTTCAAAATCCTAAAATGAAGTTCGTCGAGTCTAATTTCCAACGCAATAAATCGCTCATCGATAGGACGTCGGAATAGAGAATTATGGATGTTACAAATTCGGTGACGAGAGAGAACGCGTGCTACGGTAACCACTACGATGGCGAGGCTGCTACGATCTTTGCTACAGTGACCCGGACCCGAATTTGAACCTTATATAAAGGGTAAAACCCCCTTTTTTCATCAGATTTGCCCAAGAAAATTATAGAAAACAGTTGAGGGGTGAGGATAGCATAAAATTGAGGGAATTTTAAGAGGCGGAGTGTAGTTTAGGTTCGGATAGCGCGCAACTGTGATTATAGTGTCGTTTTGCGGCGGATTTTAGTTTGGATTCCAGGAGAACACCGAAGATATTGCTGTTTTAGTAAGAACAAGGTAAAGATCTCTTCCTATTTATGTTAATACCGGTTGATTTACGAAGATAGAGTGGTTTAATGATTGTATAGCGAGTTAATTAGTTATGGAAGTTGGAAAACAGCGTGTGGGCTGTTTTATGGAACACTTTGATATGGGAAATGATATTATTGATGTTGGTATTGTTGTTGTTGTTGTTGGTTGGTGAACTAAGAATTCGGGCTAGGCACATAAACAAGGGAGATCTTTGCCCGATTTTTGGCAAAATATAGACTAGTTTAGTTTGAACACTAAGACAAGTGTATGATAATGAGTCTAACGTCAGTGTGAATCCTCTCGAATGTAGATTTACGAGCCCGGACGAATAAGCGTAGCTAATAGGAGGTTGAACAGGTATGTTAAGGCTCGTCCCTTTCTTTCAAAGGCATGATTCCTATGTTACGATTTCATAAATGCTTCCATAACTTCTTTGTTTTCAAAAGTTAGAAGTCTATGATTCCAAGGCATGATTCCTTTGCCGATAACCAGTAAATGTTTTCCAAAATGTCCGTATTTTTCCAAAACAGAGGTTTATGATTTTGTAAGCTCTTATGACAACAAGGATGGACATGTTTTTATCATGATGACAATGATGCCAAAGATGAGAATATTTTTTTGTGGTAACTATGATGAGAACGATTTCATGTTTAAAGGTTCCAATTTATGATTTCAATGACGATATAAGAATGTTGAGCTATTTCTTGATTTCTCAATTTTATTCATGGATGATGACAAATTTTTAAAGATTCCAAAGTATATGAATTGACGCCTTATGAGATTTATGATCTTATTCTATATTTTCTCTTGATGCTATTCTTCATTGGTAGTCTCACCTTATAATAATTGTTCCTTCAAGGTGAGATAAAGCGATGATGATTATTCCATAATATAATCAGAGGTTACCGACCTTACGTCACTCCGATAGAGACATAACTTTCCTTGGGCTCTCCTGCATGCTGCTTATATGATATATATATATGGTATATGTATATGTAAATGGGGAATATGGGAAAAAGGGCGAGGCGCTATAGGCGCATGGCCACCTGATCAGTTGGTATAATATGACATGTTATCATCCCGGACGTGGGATGCCCGGACGCAGGACATATGTGGTTACATGAATCGGAGCCGACGTTCCTCTGCAATATGATATGTTCTATTTTCTGTATACATGAACAAGAAATGTTTTTCAAATAAAGCTAAACATGCATGACATCCGCCACTAGAGGCACTCATATGTACGGAGTTACTCTTTTATCTTACGATATGCTCTATATTTCCATTCTGTTATTATTCATACTTGTATCACTTATTATATTATCGTTCATGCCTTACATACTCGGTACATTACTCGTACTAACGTCCCTTGTGGATCTTTGTGTTCATGCCCACAGGTAGACGGGGAGACGGTACAGATCCTTAGGATCCTTGTCAGTAGCTTTGCAGAAGCACTCCACTACTCCGGAGTTGCTGCATATCGGTACATTCTTTTGTGTATATGTTTTGGGGCATGGCGGGGTCCTGTCCTGTCCAAATGTTCAGTATTCCTGTTAGAGGCTCGTAGATACATATATGTGGGTAATAGGTATCTCATGATCACCTTAGTGTATATTTTTGTATATCACTTTTCACACCTCGAGAGCTTATGTATATATGCATGTTTTGTGAAGATAATTAGTGACCATTTCTTGCATGAATGTTGGGAACTATGATAGATAGTACCATAAGGGGTGCTCGGTAGCTAGTACCGGGTACCTGTCATGGCTCTCTTGTTGGGTCGTGACACCTGAAGCCCTAGTCATGCTTCTCCTATTAAATTCATAACATATACAATCAAGTAATCAAAGTCTAACTCAAGTAGACAATAACCTACCTCAAAGCAGAACTGGGACAATCCAATCACTCCTTAATAGCTTTACCCTTTAGCAAAGCTTCAGAATGTTCAAAGTCTAGCAATCATAACGCTAAGTGAGTAATGGGTTATCTACTCAACAAACAACAATTAGGGAAGAGAATCCAACTATTTCTACCCTTTTTCAAATGGGTGAACTATCACAAAGCACGAATTCATACTAATATTAATCCCAATAATCACATTCTATCCATTCATGGGTTTTCTAATCAATTCAACCATTTTACAAGCAGTTTTTATGCTAAAGTTACCATCTTTATGAAACCCTAAGTCTCAATACATCATTCTCATCGTTTAATAATCAAATTCTCATCCTAGAAAGTGATAATCTCTACTCCTAGATGATTAAACAACAATAAAATCAATAACCCATTCATTTATTCGAGGGTTCGCAACTACTAGGGTTCTATCCTTTCATTCACCATTAGAGAACCTTTAACTAATCATGGAACCTAACATTATGACGCAATAAACCAAGCGAATGGTTAAGAGTTACCTTTCAAGAGTATTTTAGCCTTAGCCTTAGAATTTCGCCACATGAGTTCTTGGAATCTGTTTTGGAGTTGTGTGGGCAATGGGTCCGGAATAAAGATTATAAAACACTGATTCTGCCTCCCGTCGACCGCTGCACCGGTCAGTGTCTCACTATTGTGGGAAACCTCTAGCTATTGTGGACCTCATTCAATCCCTGGCTCCCTGTGGTGGTGAGCCTATCTCCGCTATAACGGACCAGCTACAGCGGTCCCTCACCCGCTGCAACTGTCCATTTTGACAAATAGGTCAGGTTTTTCCACCAGTTTTTCACCCAAAAATTCCAACACCAATCTGAGGCCCTACAGACCCAAACAAAACATGCACATATACATAAAAACACTGGACGGACTTACCCGCGGCCTCAAAATTCGCAACGGAGGTCTAGTTTTGTAAGTCACCTACAAATAACGACCTGGCGGGTCTTTACATCAGATACCAATTGAACACCTGTTCGTCCCTGAATGGAAAAGGAATAGGAACAAAGGAAAAAATACCTAACTGAGTGAAAAGCTAGAGATAATTCTTTCGCATATCGGATTTGGTCTCCCAAGTAGCTTTCTCAATGGGACGGTTCTTCCACTGAACCTTCACTGACGCTATCTCTTTCGACCTCAACTTATGAACCTCTCTATCTAGGATAGCAATAGGCTCTTCCTCATAGGACAGATTCTCATCTAATAAGGCAGAGTCCCAACGGGTGATAAACGAACCATCACCATGATATCTCTTCAATATAGAGTCATGGAACCTTTGGGTGAACAACTGACAGACTTGGGGGCAAAGACAACTTATAGGTACATTCCCCACACGATTGAGAACCTCAAATGGACCAATGAATTCTGGACTAATCTTACCTTTCTTCCATCACACCCTTCATGGGTGAGACCTTCAACAAGACTTGTTATCTAATCATGAACTTAAGATCTCGGACCTTTTAATTCGCATACTCCTTCTGCCTACTCTGAGCTGCCAAGAGCCTTTCCTGAATCACTTTAACCTTATCTCATGTCTCTCTCAAAAGATCGGTACCCCATGGCCTTACCTCAAATGCATCAAACCACCCTATAGGAAACCTACATCTTCTCCCATAAAGAGCCTCAAACGGGGCCATAACAATGCTCGAGTTATAACTATTGTTATATGTAAACTGATCCAATGGTAAGAACTAATCCCAATGGCCACCGAAGTCAATCACACAAGCTCGGAGCATATCCTCGAGGACCTGAATAGTCCAATCAGACTGGCCATCCGTCTGAGGGTGGAAAGCTGTACTAAAGTCCAATCTAGTGCCCAATTCTAAATGCAAAGTCTTCCAGAATCGGGAAGTAAACGTTGTGCGTCTATGAATATAATGGAAATGGGAACCCCATGAAGGCGAACAATCTCCCGGATATAAATATAGGCCAACTTCTGAGCAGTATGGGTAATCTGAACCCGTATGAAATGAGCAAACTTGGTCAATCTATCAACAATGACCCAAATCGAATCAAACTTACCCAAGGTCTTCTAAAGACCAACCACAAATTCTATCGCTATCCTCTCCCACTTTCACTCTGGAATGGGCATCCTCTGAAGTGTACACCCGGGTCTCTGGTGCTCGTACTTCACCTGCTGGTAATTCAAACATTGTGCAACGAACTCAACTGTTATATCCCGCCTTTTCGCATAATTGGAAAATTTGAAATAATTGTGATTTATGTGAAAGGAGGTTATATTTGAATTTTCTTAGCAAGTGTGTGCAATTATGGAGGCTTGAATGCGAAAACACCGGAGAGGGCCTAAGGGCAAAATTGGAATTTTGGAAATTTGTTTCGGAAATTTTAAGACATGAATTATGAAGAATTGGGCCAAAAAAAAATTAAGAAATTGAGGCCCAATATTTAGGCCCAACCGGCCATGAAGGGCTAGGTCCATGCAAATTAATTAATTTTGCATGTGACTAATAAGTATTTAAGAGAGGATAATTCAAGAAACTTCAAGAAAGAAAAACAAAGAGCAATCAAGAAAAAAAAAAGAGAGGATTCGGGTTTGAGAGAAAGAAGGAGAGAAAAAGAAGAAAAAAATTTGGAGCTTCAATCCTTGGTTCTATAATTATAATTTCCATATATTCTTAGCAAGCTCGAAGTGCTCTTCAGGCAACATAACTATCTTGGCAAGAAAGTGTTTGGTTTGGCAAGAAGAAATAATTGAGAAAGGTAAGGTTTCTATGTTCTTGAATTATGAAATGAATTTGTATGTTATAAGGATTGGAATTGGATGAAGGTTGTGGAATTATGGTGTGCATGTGTGTGTGTGTGAAGAATATGTAGGCCGTGTATGTGTGGGCATGTGTGGCCGTGTGTGTGTGCATGGAATGTGTTGAATGTTATTGTGTAATTTAGTTGTAGTTATGGTGTAATCTATATTGGAAATGAAAGTAGAATGAATTTGATTGTATTGGAAAATTTGGAAGTTGGCCGTGAGCTATGGTGAAGTGGAAATGGTGATGAATTATGTTGTTTAATGTGTTAGATGTGTAGTTATGATCCTTGTATTGTAAGTGTAGGAAAAATGAAGTAAGATCGCATGAAAATGGAATGTGGAAGTTTATGTTGTTTTAGTATGAATTTATGAAATAATGGGAATGAAATGTTTAGGGTGTAAAATACGATTAAGGATGACGAGTTTGGATGATGGAAAATGAGTTATGAACTTGTATGTTGAAAATTTGGAAGAATTGGATAAATTGTGGTTTAGTGGAAAGTTTGCATGTTTTGTATATTTTACGAATATCTTGTATATATGTATTGTAAAAATGTTATGATATGTTCCCAAATGGAATTATAATGAGTTTGGTTAGTATGTCGAGATTGAATCGGAAATATGAAGTTGAAAATGGAAGTTATGACATTATGTTGGAAAAATGACCAAACGAGGCCATATTGTGTTGTTGTGTTTGTTGGTGTTGTTGTTGGTTTGTTGTTGGGTATTCGAAAGTGAGTCTCGGGGATGTCATAATTACGGGGAAGTGCTGCCGAAATTTCGGTAGCCAAGTATAGTCCCTAAGATTGAAATGTTAGTTTGCATGAATAGTAATGGGTAAGAATGACCATTTGCAGTTTTTGGACGAAACGGGAATTGAGATTGGACGCGCGTAAGGCGAAATCCAGGTATGTAAAGCCTTCCCTACCTTTCTTTGGCATGTTCTGAGTCTAACAGGCTTGACAGCGAGCCTCGATGACATTTCTGCTTCTTACAATTCGAGATTGAAATTCGCGCAAAATCCGTCAGTAAGACTGAATCCATTTCTCCTAAAAATGACCTATAAGTATGCAACTTCCATAAATGGAGTCGAAACACTCTAAAATGATTCGACGACTCTAAGGTTTATTATCTATAATTTACGTATTTTATTATGGTTGGGTCCGAGGTGGTCCCCAATACCTTGATACTCCCGGTATGGTTCAAATCGACTGTTTAAATGCATTTTTCATAAGTATCTTTTAATTATGTTCGTCGCTAACTTGTAAGCATTATGATTGTCTTTACGAGTCGAGTATTGTTCCGACCTGCGGAACGATTTCGGACACCTTTTTCGACATAATCCGATTACTACGATTCGTCATTTTACGGACTATTTCGGCTTTATTCGGTACGTACGTTGTTGGTACGTATGTATATGGTTTCGCATTTGTCTACGTTCGTGGATGCCTCAATGTTTCCTTCCTTGCGCCGGGCCGGAGTTACGCGAAGTCGTGCACCTCCTTGCATTGTTCACCGCGTCCCTCGGATTGTGCGGGCCGGGATACTGTCTGTATACGATATGACCGATGATGGTCGATTATGTGATATTATGGGGATGGCGGCCGGGATGGCATTTGATTTGATTAAATACGTCCCACGCGCGTCCGTACTACGAGGGCGGGTTACCGTACACCGCGTCCCCTTTATTAAAGGCGGGATGCATACGTATGTGAAAGATCGATATATACGTACGTATGTGATTATGACTGCGCATGCATGATTATGTCTGTTCGATTGTATGTCGATTTGGATTACGACTACTTTGTCACACTTACCGGACATCGATTTAGACTGCGGTTACATGCGGGAATACGCATACGCTCCGTAAGTTTGATTCGGCTTATGACTCGGTTTGTCGCTTTCTGTAAGTCGACTCTGTATGAATCCGGTTACGTCCGCTCTATTTACGTATACATGCGCTACGACTTTACATATCTAACTCTGGTTATTTTAATTATATATGTTATGTCTCGCTTTACATACTCGGTACATCTTGCCACGACCCCCACCTTCGCGGGGGGTACATGCCCACGGTACGGAGGGACGCGCGCGTGGATGCCGCCCCGACTTAGTGTCCAACATTTGGAGAGCTCCTTTTGATCCGGAGATACTTTTGGTATATATTCTCTGTTGTACATATGATCTGTATATATATGACTATTTGGGTACGGCGGGGCCTGTCCGTCTTCGGTCCCCAATCTTACGATTTTGATCGTATGTTAGAGGTACGAACGTGTACGTAGGGTGTGGGTTATCCTTTGCACGGGTAAGTATGTGTGATATGCGACTCTGTCTGTTATGATAGCCTCGACGGCTTATGTACAGATTATGTATGTATATATACGTATGCTTATGCATGTTCGTGCGACGTATGTTATATCTGAATGGACTTATGTATGTCTGAGCGGATTAGCCATTTGGTATGTCGGATTTGTTAGATAGGTACGTATGGGTGTCCAAGTAGGACACCAGTCACGGCCCACGGGGTTGGGTCGTGACAAAAACAATATCATGCTTCATCCGAGGCCACCAGTAGTGCTGCCTTAAGTCACTGTACATCTTGGTAGCACCAGGATGAACCAAGTATCTAGAACTGTAAGCCTCCGCATGAATCGTCCTAATCAGATCATCAACACGGGGAATGTAAACACGCCCCTTGATTTTCAGGACTCTTTAATCATCAATCACGGCCTCCTTAGCCTCACCACGCAAGACTTTATCGCGAATCTTACTTAAACTCGTATCCTCAAACTGTCTGGCCTTAATCTGCTCCAGAAACGATGATCTCGCCTCAATACAAGCCAATACTCTACCCGACCCAGACACATCAAGCCTCATGAAACTATTAGCTAAAGTCTGAACTTCCCTGGCCAGCGGACGTCCTGACATAATCAAACTAGTTAAACTGCCCATACAAGCTGATTTTCTACTCAAGGCATCGACCATCACATTTGCCTTTCCGGGGTGATACAAGATAGTAATATCTTAATCCTTAAGCAACTCTATCCATCTCCGCAGCCTAGAATTAAGATCCCCTGAGTAAACATATATTGAAGACTGCGGTGATCAGTAAATACCTCACAACGGGCACCTTAGAGATAGTGCCTCCAAATCTTCAACACAAATACCACAGCTGCCAACTCCAAGTCATGAGTAGGATAGTTCTTCTCATGAATCTCTAGCTGTCTGGAAGCATAAGAAATCACCTTCTTTTCCTATATCAAAACAACACCCAAACCAGAACGAGAAGCGTCACAATAAACCATAAAATCCTTGCCCTCCACGGGCAAAGATAGAATAAAAGTTGTAGTCAATAAATTCTTGAGCTTTTGGAAGCTCTCGTCACACTCGTCAGACCACTGGAAGGGTAGCGCCTTCTAAGTCAAGCGATTCAAATGTAAAGCAATAGAGGCAAACCCTATCATGAACCGATGGTAGTAACTGCCAACCCCATAAAGCTATGAATCTCCATCACTAATATAGGTGATGGAGATTAGTGACGGGTATCCACTTTTGTCACGCCCTGGCTACGGGCCATGATGGGTATCCGAGACTAACCCCCGAACACCGCTCATTCTGTTACTCATCTGCTCTCATTCATAATATATGCTCATGATCATGGAAAACTAATAACATTCGAAACATATTTACTTTATAAACAGGAGCCCTTTGACTATCAAAATAATATATATATATATATATATATATATATATATGTATATATATTACACACACACATAAGAATTGGTGAGACCATACTACCCACACATACGTATCTACGAGCCTCTTCTAGAATACTAGACATATAGACGGGATAGGACCCCGTCGTGCCCAAAACATGAATATATACATATATGTACCAAAAGAATAATCAATAGCACCTTCGGAGAAGGAGTGCTCTCAAACGCCTAATAGCTCCATGAACCGGATCGCATCTCCCCGCCTACTGTGGGCATGAACACATCGTCCAAAGAAAACGGACGTCAGCACGAACATTGTACTGTGTATGTACGGCAAGAATGAAATGAACATAATAGAGAAATCATAAGGCATATGATGAAGACATAACCTCTGAATGGGTACATTCTATACATATATCATACGTAGCATATCATATAAATTACCATAGCGTATACATCATCATATCATACATACATCATCATATCATGCATACATCATCATCGTTAACCCACGTCCGGGTAACCATCATATGCAGCCCACTAGTGGTGATCGTGTCCGGCCTTCTAGGCGCGGTGGAATCATAGCAGCCCGCCGTAGCGGTGACATGTCCGGCCAATTAGGCGCGGTGGAATCACAAGCAGCCCGCCTTAGCGGTGACATGTCCGGCCAATTAGGCGCGGTGGAATCATATCATCGTACATATCATATACTTATCATTATTATTCATCTCATAGGTATATCATGGCTTTATCACAATTTAACATCATCATGCATTTATCATCAAAACATGCATTAGAACTTGAGAGAAACTATAGCTGTGTCGGGGTGACATAAGGTCGTGGACCCCCGATTACGTTATGGAGTAATCATAAACGTTATATCTCACCTTGGAGGAACTAACGTTTTAAGGTGAGTACACATAAGGAAAATGTCAATGGATCATGATTAACGTCATTAGCTTTGTAGGCATGTCATATCATGAACTCTAAAATCTTTAGATTTAGCCTTATCATCATCATTATCGTATTTGTAATATATCTCTTATCTCATATGGTTATTCATGAACGTAGACTCTTAGTTTTCCGGAATATAGGAATTCATGAAGAAGGAGGAAAATCATGCATAGGATTCATGCCTTAGAAAGAAAGGTTGAGCCCCACATACCTTAGTCGTTTAACTATTCTATTACTTGCTCGTTCTCCTTTAGTGCACACGTTCTACCTTCAAGAGAATTCGTATCGACATTAGTTAGACATTTATAAAGACGTTCTTACTAAATATAAATAAAATTGGACAGCATTTCCTTTGTTTTTATGACTTTCGCCATATTCCATATCAACTCCCAAACATTCATAACAACAATCATCATTCGTTTACATTATCCACATTCACAATTTCACTTCAATTCCACCATAATCATGGCCATAGTTCACTATCGCATTCTTTCACATATAATACCCATTCCATGTTCTAAATTTCATTCGTAACATATTTATAATCTCAACATATTAATATCCACAACTCAATCCAAACCTTTAATCAACAATGACACTATTGTCACATTTATGACCCATTTCCTATATTCTACTACAATCCAAGTGTCTCAACATTGCAATACTTCAAATAACATGGAAATATCATGAAACTCACCTTAGATGGTGTAGAAACAAGTCTTGAGTGGTATTACTCTTTTTGCACCAAAACCCTAGTTTGTTTCTCTTGAGATTCCTTAGCTTAGATGAGCTTTGATGAGTCTCATACACTTGATTCACTTCAATTCTTGTTGTTGATCTTTGATTTCCTTTGTTTTCTTGTGGATGAAATATGTGGAATGTTCTAGAGGTCTTGAGAGGTTGAAGAAGTGTGTGGAAATGAAATAAATGAAGTTGGGATTACATTTAAAGACTTGGAACATTTTAGCCGTCGGGAGTTCCACGGACTCTTCCACGGTCCGTGGAACCTTGTGTTGGCCGTGGTTATGGTCGAGGTTCATGACCAGCCAGCCACCATCTCTGCTGGGAGTTCCACGGACCATTCCACGGCCCGTGGAACATTCCATGGTCCGTGGAACATGGTCGTGAAACTCACAGTTTCACCGAAGTTGTTCCCGTCGTCTCGTTTGATCTCCAATCCTTATGGAACCTTCTTAACACTTGTTTATCCCTTCATTATCAATATAAGGGATGTTATACTCTTCCTCAAGGCATTATTAAAACACCATTACCTCAAGGCATCATTAAAACACCATTAACTTGATACTCGTAATTTTGCCCGACACATAACTTATGACTCGCTTTCCTTAACAACTTTCTTGCCTTAACCCGAATGTCTTTGGAAATCTTAATTAGGACCATAAAGGCTATTTCTTACTTGTCAAAACATCATATACGTCATGTTCTTCATTAGTCTATTCACTGTACGCTAACGGGGATTTTTTTCCGAGG
Organism: Lycium ferocissimum; assembly: GCF_029784015.1. Lineage (NCBI taxonomy): Eukaryota > Viridiplantae > Streptophyta > Magnoliopsida > Solanales > Solanaceae > Lycium > Lycium ferocissimum. The sequence goes on from NC_081345.1 coordinate 13,434,376, forward strand.
TGTAACATTCTTCCCCCCTTTTGGAACATTCGTCCTCGAATGTTAAGTCATCGGGAATTCTAGAAAAATTTCGCCTGAGTCTCCCCTGTAATATGGCGCTACCATCCTGTCACAACAACCCATAATAACATTGCCTCCCAGGGCCACAACACAATAGCAATATAAATTGGCCACACACGACCCATATGCATAAAAGAAAAACATACGTACCTCATAATCTCGATGTCTCATCATAGATCTCTTTCGGGGACTGAAATAAATGTGGATATGTGGATTTCATCTTTTCTTCCGCTTCCCAAGTCATTTCTTCTTGATAGTTATTCCTCCACAAAACTTTAACTGAAGCCACTTCCTTATTCCGAAGTTTCCGTACTTGCCTGTCTAGTATGGCAATAGGCACTTCTTCATAGGCTAGCTTTTCTGTGATCTGAACATCGTCTATTGGCACAATCTTTGTAGGATCTCCTACACACTTGCGAAGCATAGAGACATGAAAAATTGGATGGACTAGTTCAAGCTCTGAAGGCAAGTCTAATTCATAAGCTACTTGACCCACCTTGCGGATAATCTTATAGGGTCCAATGTATCGAGGACTTAACTTTCCCTTCTTGCCAAATCTCATCACACCTTTCATTGGCGACACTTTCAGAAATACCCAATCATCAATTTGAAATTCAAAATCTCGTCGGCGGTTATCCGCATAAGACTTTTGGCGACTTTGGGCTGTTAATAATCGGTCTCGGATCACCTTGACTTTCTCTATAGCTTGTTGAATCCACTCAGGGCCTATTAGCTGCACCTCTCCTATTTCAAACCATCTATTGGAGATGCACTTCCTTCCATATAAAGCTTCATACAGAGCCATTTGGATATTGGAATGATAGCTATTGTTGTATGAAAACTCGATAAGGGGTAAGTGGTCATCCCAACTACCACCAAAATCTAAGATACATGCTCATAGCATATCCTCCAATGTCTGAATAGTACGCTCGGCCTGTCCGTCAGTTTGCGGATGAAATGTCGTGTTAAGCTTTACTTGAGTGCCTAGACCTTCTTGGAAAGATTTCCAGAACTTGACTGTAAATTGTGCTCCTCTATCTGTAATAATGGATACCGGAACTCCATGAAGTCTCACAATCTCCTTGATATACAACCTCGCATAATCTTCCACTGAGTATGTGGCTCTGACAGGAAGGAAATGAGCTGCTTTCATCAATCTATCCACAATCACCCATATGGAATCATACTTGCCTCGGGAACGAGGTAATCTCACAATAAAATCCATGTTGATCACTTCCCACTTCCAAGTAGGAATTTCCATTACTTGCAATAATCCTCCTGGCTTTTGATGTTCGATCTTTACCTGCTGGCAATTTGGACATTGAGCTACAAATTTTGCTATGTCTTTTTTCATGCCATCCCACCAATACATCATCTTGAGATCATGATACATCTTTGTTGTTCCTGGATGAATAGAGTACCGAGAATAATGAGCTTCTTCTAGAATTCGACGTCATAATTCTGCAACGTTTGAAACATATAGCCTGCCTCGGTATCTAAGAACTCCATCCATAGAAGTTTCAAATGGAGACTTCTCTTTTGCATAACATATATCTCTATAATGGTTCAGTTGAGGATCTTCATACTGTCGCTCTTTTACCTCCGTGTTCAAGGACGAAACTGTGGGATCATTAACACTAACTCCTGCACCACCTGAATCAATTAGACGTACACCAAGATTAGCTAGTTGGTGGAGCTCATGAGTCAACTCTTGCTTCTCCGAGGGCACTTCACATAGGCTACCCATAGATCGGCGGCTAAGCGCATCAGCTACTACATTTGCTTTCCCGGGGTGGTATAAAATGTCGACATCATAATCTTTTAACAATTCCAACCACCGCCTTTGCCGTAGATTCAACTCCTTTTGTTTGAAAATATATTGGAGACTCGTGTGATCCGTATAGATATCTACATGCACACCATACAAATAATGTCTCCACATCTTTAATGCATGAATAACTGCAGCCAATTCAAGATCATGAGTTGGGTAGTTCTTTTCATATTTCCGTAGCTGCCTTGAAGCATAAGCGATGACTTTACCATGTTGCATCAATACGCATCCTAACCCCACACCAGAAGCATCACAATACACAACATAGCCATCTTCTGGAAGTGCCAAAACCGGTGTTGAAGTTAACCTGTCCTTCAATTCTTGGAAGCTGCGCTCACAAGCATCATTCCACTGAAATTTTGCTGACTTTTGGGTTAGCTTCATCAATGGGGCTGAAATAGATGAGAAGCCCTCTACGAATCTTCTATAATAACCTCAATCCCGAAAGCTACGAACTCGTAGGCGTCGTAGGCCTTGGGCCAAGTCTTCACGGCCTCGATTTTCGAGTGTCAACTCTAATGCCACCATCCGAAATAACATGACCCAAGAATGTCACGAATTCGGAAAAAACTCGCACTTTGAAAATTTCGCATACAACTCCCGAGTTTGAAGAATTCCAAGAACAATACGTAAATGATCTGCATGTTCTAATTCTATGCGAGAATACACCAGAATATCATCAATGAATACTATTACAAATAGATCCAAGACACGCCTGAATACATTATTCATTAAATTCATGAACACTGCTGGGGCATTAGTTAACCCAAATGACATCACCCGAAATTCATAATGGCCATATCTCGTCTGAAAGTGTCTTGGGAATATCTTCTTCTCTAACTCTCACTTGATGATAACCCGACCTCAAGTCTATTTTGGAAAACCACTTGGCACCTCGTGGCCCCGATCAAATAAATCATCAATTCTTGGAAGAGGATATCTCGTTCTTTATCGTCACCTTATTCAACCTCTATAATCAATACACATTCGTAGGGAACCATCTTTCTTTCTTACAAATAAGACTAAGGCTCCCACGAGTGATGAACCTGGTCTAATAAACTCCTTCTCAACAAATCTTTCAATCGTGCCTTCAACTCCTTCCGGTTCCGCCGAGCCATTCGATAAGGATGGATAGAAATAGGCTTGGTATCCGGCAACACATCAATAGCAAAATCGATTTCTCTTTCTGGAGGAAGGCCTGGAAGTTCATCTGGAAATACATCCGAAAATTCATTCACTACCGGAACGGATTGAAAAGTAGGCAACTTTGTTTCGGTGTCATGAACTCGGACTAAATGATAAATATAGCCCTTAGCTATCATTTTCCTTGCCTTAAGGTAGGAAATAAACCTACCTCTTGGAGATGCCGCATTACCCCTTCCATTCACACGGGCTCTCCCGAAATTGAAAATTAACTACTTTCATTCGGCGCAAGCATTAGCATGAGGCCAACCAATCCATACCCATAATCACATCGAAATCTAGCATTTCCAGCTCAACTAAATCAGCTTTAGTTTGGCAGTCACATATCACAATCATACAATCTTTATATACCTGCCTAGCTATCACGGGATCACCAACTGGAGTAGATACCTCTAAAGGTTTAATTGGCTCGGGTTTCACCCCAATATGATTAGCAACATATGGAGTAATATAGGATAACGTAGAACCCAGATCTATCAACGCATACACATCACAGGAAAATATGGACAATATACCTGTAACCACATCTGGGGAGGACTCAAGATCCTGTCGTCTGGCTAAAGTATACATACGGGGCTGAGTAGCACCTAAAGTAGATGCTCCCCCTCGGCCTCTACCTCGACGCCTCGCTAGAACTGGGAGTCCGCACGCACGGGCGTCTTCGAAGATGAACCCGCTGGGCCGATCCGTGGGTCGGGACCCCCCCCTCGCCACCATCTCGAAGGACAATCAAGCATCAAATGTCCGGTCTATCCGACCACAAATATAACAAGCGTCTGTGCCACTCGGCGACATGGCCCCAGGGTGCATTTTACCGCACCGATCGGCATCGGGGTACCGGAGCTCTCCTGCGACTATAATCACCCCCAAACTATTCCGAGATGGACCACATCACGAAAGAATGGAGCGATCAAATCTCCCGCCCGTGGAATCGAGGAGGCGCACCAGTCACCGATCGGCCCTCGAGTATTGCCTAGAATGTGTCGCCTTGATCCCCTCATAATCACTCGTGCCCATAGATCCGGCCCTCTTGCTTTTTGCCCCTATCGACGTCACGATCACCCTGCGGAGGTTGTTGTCCTTTTAGATTTTGGGCATGGGCTTGAATACGGGAAATATCCATCCCATCTTGCAAACGGGGCCGTCAAACAATCCTTTAAAAATGGGACCCTAAGCCACTCACAAATCTATGCACCCGATCTCCCATATCGGCCACCATAGTCGGGGCGTATCTAGCCAAAGAATTAAATTGAAGGCTATATTCCCGGGCACTCATATTCCCTTGTTTCAAATTTAGAAATTTATCCGCTCTAGCTCGGCGGACCTCGGGCGGCAAGTAGTGGCGAATGAAGGCATCTACAAATTCTTGCCACACGGGAAGAGGCGCATTCTCTTGCCTCGATGCTACCCAATTATTATACAATAAAATCGCCACATCCAGGATTCTATAGGATGCCAACTCCACGGATTCAATCTCGGAAGCATGAATAATCCGCAATGTTCTCAACATTTCATCAATAAAGCCTTGCGGGTCTTCATCCGGCTTCGACCCAAAGAATTTCGGAGGATTTAAACTCATAAAATCGCGAGCTACGGTACTAGCCGACCGATCACTGGGGCCCGCATTTTGCCCAGTTGTGCCGCGGCAACCAACCGTGTCAATAAATGAACGGCCTCGGTCACTTGTTGACTGAAGTAGCGGTGGGAACCGGAGGCATAGGAGCCGGAACGATGCCCCTTCTTGTTCTCCCGTAATAGGCGGAGTAGTGGAGGCATTAGATCGAGCCCTCGATGTGATTCACCCTCATCTATATTCATAGGTCGCTCTCTTTCGCCCGCCTTTTCGTCCTAGTCTTGCCCATTCGGGCGGCTTTAGCTTTTCCCTTTGGCGGCATTTAAAATCACAACACACTATTAGGGAGGATAAAAGCTTATGCTCTCTATCGCACGATCTCGTTAAAAGAAAGATGGTAATTTTTCCAAATGCCCGTAGCCCTTGTTTATTGGGCCGGCGCGCAACACACCATAAACAAGACTCTACTAGACACGGCTCGTAGACACTTCCTAGGATTGAATTGCTATGATACCACTTTTGTCACAACCCGACTCGGGCTCGCAGTGGGTATCCGGACTGTCCACCGAACACCGCTCGTTCTCACACTCATTTGCTCTTATTCACATAATATGCTCATAATCATGGAAAAATCAATAACATTTCGAAACATATTTACTTTTATAAACGCCCTTCGGCTATCAAAATAAAAGAATATATATATATATATATATATATATATATATATATACATACATAATGAAAGACTCGTGAGACCATACTACCCACACTACGTATCTACGAGCCTCTACTAGCGTACTAGACATACGGACGGACAGACCCCGTCGTGCCCAAAACATGAATATATACATATATATATACCAAAGCCTCAATCAATAGCACCTCCGGAATAAAGGAGTGGGTGTAGAGATCCGACTAATAGCTCCTATGGATCTCGGATCGCCTCCGTCTACCAGGCGTGAACACGGCGATTCAAGAAAAACGGACGTCGGTACGAATATTGTGCGGTATACGTAACGCATAAAGAATAATAAGACATTCAATACATAATCATACGTAGCATATCATATAAATTACCGTAGCAATCAGAATCATCAATCATGAAAGAAATAATCACTGTCGTTTACTTTCATAACCATCGCTATATATATGCATATAAGTATATCGTGTCCCGACCATATCTGAGCATGATAATCAATAGCATTAACCCCCATCCAGACATATTTGCGTCCGCGGTCAGAATCTACAAGCCGCCCACTAACGGTGACACCGTCCGACAATTGCGCGGTGGAAGCCGCCCCGCCCTTGGCGGTGACCGCCCCGCCCATATAGGCGCGGTGTAATATCATCTTTATCAAAATTTAACATCATCATGCATTTATCTTCAAACATGTACGCGTAGGACTCATAGATAATCATACTCTATCGGGGTGACATAAGGTCGTGGACCGATTTCATTATGGAGCATTCATAAACGTTATATCTCACCATGAAGGAATTAGCATAACGTTTTAAGGTGAGTACCGACAAAATCAATAGATCATGGGACGGCATCATTGACTTTGTGACATCATGTCATGAACTCTAAAATCTTTAGATTTCGCTATCATCATCATTATCGTACTCATAACGTATATCTCTCTTATCCTTAGTATAGCTATTCTTGAACAAGGACTCATAGTATTCTTGAATATAGGAAATTCATGAAGAAGGAGGAAATTCATCTACAAGATTCATGCCTTAGAAAGCCAAAGGTTGAGCCTCATACCTTTGTTGTTTAACTAATCTATCGCATGCTCGCCCTCCTTTAATGCCCACGTTTATACCTTCTAGAGAATTCGTATCGACATTAGTTAAACATTTATAAAGACGTGCTTACTAAAGCTAAAGAAAATTGGGCAGCATTTCCTTTGTTTTTACGACTTCCACCATATTCCATATCAACTCCCAAACGTTCATAACAACAATCATCATTCGTTTACATTATCCACATTCACAATTTCACTTCAATTCCACCATAATCATGACCATAGTTCACTATTGCATTCTTTCACATATAATACCCATTCCATGTTCTAAATGTCATTCGTAAATATTTATAATCTCAACATATTAATATCCACAACTCAATCCAAAACCTCTACTCAACAATGACACTATTGTCACATTTATGACCCATATTCCTATATTCTACTACAATCCAAGTGTCTCAACTTTGCAATGCTTCAAATAACATGGAAAGATCATGAAACTACTTAGATTGTGTAGAAACAAGTCTTGAGTGGTATTACTCTTCTTGCACCAAAAACCTAGTTTGCTATTGATATTCCTTAGCTTGGATGAGCTTTGATGAGTCTCATACACTTGATTCACTTCAATTCTTGTTGTTGATCTTTTGATTTCCTTGTTTCCTTGTGGATGAAATATGTGGAATGTTCTAGAGGTCTTGAGAGGTTGAAGAAGTGTGCTACAAGGAAACGAACAAATGAAGTTGGGATTACATTTAAAGACTTGGAACATTTCGGCCCGTCGGGAGTTCCACCGGACTCTTCCACGGTCCGTGGGTTCTTGTGTTGGCCGTGGTTACGGTGGTGGTTCATGACATCCCAGCCACCATCTGCGCTGGCAGTTCCACGGACCTTCCACGACCCGTGGAACATTCCATGGCCCAGGAGCAGGGTTTTGGAAACCCCGGCCCCGGTTGCCCCGTCGCCCGTTTGATCTCCAACCTTAAACCCAACACTTGTTTATCACTTCATTAGCAATCTAAGGGGCGTTATGCTCTTCCTCAAGCACCCCAAAAAACCCTTCTTTATACTCCCAAAAGTTGCCCGACCCAAATTAGATCCCTTTTCCCTTTAAAAACTTTTTTTCCCCTTTAAAGAATGTCTTTGGGAAAACTTAATTTGGACCATAAAGGCTATTTCTTACGTCAAAACATCGTATACATCATGCCCTTCATTAGTCTATTCCTTTTTTCCTAAGGGGATTTTTTTTTCGAGGTGTAACAAGGCCTGCCCATCTCTCCCGCCCCAAAATTTTTTAGGATCAACCATAATCCCCGGAAACCCATCCCCCAAGGGCACGACGCAAAAAAAATTCACACTTAGAGAACTTGGGATACAACTCTTTGTCTCTTGAACCCGAACAACCCCTGTGTTTTTTGATCTTCCTTACTCTTCAAAAAAATCGAATGTCATTGTTAATTATCCAAAGGAGTCTAAGTATGGCAAAAATTCCATTCATCAAATCCATAAAAACCAAACTTGTGCCCCAAAGACATAACTGGCTAAATCCCGACGCCCAAAAGCATCTTGGGGAAACTCCCCGCCGATTTTCCGGTTCGATCTCAAACCAAATTTTTAAAACATGAAGCCCCCAAGCTAGTCAAAAAATCATCAAAGAAGGAAGGGATTTTTTTCGGGTGGGACTTTATTTAGCGGGGGTAATAAGTACATTCGCTAGTCCCCTCTTTTTTTTCAAAACGAAAGGGGAGCGCCCCAGGGGAGACACTTTGGGTGGAGAAACCCTTACTAAGAAGATCCCGAAGTTGTTCCTTTAATTCCCCCAAATTTCCCGGTGCCATCCGATATGGCGGGGTAGATATAGGGGGGGTCCTTGGGTCAAACAATCAAAAATCAATGTCAAGGGCCGGTTTGGGAATGGAAACCCTTCCCGAAACTCGTACCGCATGGGCCCCCAAGATAGACTATTGACATTGGTATCACGGAAGGGCAAATAAGCCAAAAACCCCCTTCACTAATTTTTTGCACAAATAAAAAAATGATTTTTTCGGGGGGGGGGGCAAAGGGTTTCCCTTCCCCTAAAGGGGTAG
>NC_081345.1:13442977-13458354 GCF_029784015.1 Lycium ferocissimum
CTTTTCCTTAAATGGGCTTCGGGATTGAGCTCGGATTTTGGTCAAAATTGATTTTTCTTCTCCAAGGCTTTTTTTCTCTCTATCTCCAGAATTTTCTGGTTGTTCCAGGTCTGAAAATGAGGAGGGAAGTGCTAAAATATCACTTATATAACATGGGTCATGGGCCTAACCCGGTTGGGCCCGAGTTGGGCCTAGCCCACTGACCTTTCGAACTTAAAACGTTCGTATCTCCTTGTCCAGACGTCACCTTGGATCCCACGACCTATGGTTGGAAAGCTAATTCAATTATCTACAACTTATATTTCTTGATATTTTTCCGAATTCCAAACTTATAATACCGTTTTTGCCCCTCAAAGTCAGGTCACCTGAAAACGTTTTCTTAAAAATATTCGTTTGGAGGGCTTCCACTTTGATTTGGCCCAAGGGTCCTTCATGAGTTGTGTTTAACTTCACATATGTGATTCATGTGACTTTTCAGATGTTCCAAAAAAATCTCGATGTGTGGGCCCCACCTCGACACAAATAATCCGACGTTCAAAAATACGGGATACAACACTATCAACTTGAATTTAAATTATGTAGCAACAACATGATTGTCAATTCAATTTTTTTTTTTTTTGAGGAAGCACGTGTCACGCTCATGCTTTGAAAATGCGGGATATAACAAAGGCAACCACCAGAGTCCATACTTAAAACAACCAACACTTACGAATCTCAACGTGCAGAACTACGGGGTGTCACAGAATCCCAATGAACAATGTAGGTACCGTCGGCATGGTACTTCTTCAGCATCGAAATATGAAAATTCAAATGAACTCCCGCAAAGCCTGGTGGCAATGCCAACTCATAAGCTACATCACCTATGCGGTCAACAACCTCAAACGGACCAATATACCTAAGGCTCAACTTGCCCCTCTTACCGAACCTCATAACACCCTTCATGGGTGAAACCTTCAATAGAACTTGGTCACCAATGGGTACGCTAACAATATATCCAAATCACAAATACCAACAGTAGGTATGCCAACAATATAACTGAATCACAAGCACCAACAGTGGGTACGCCAACAATATCGTAATCGAGATGATAAATAGAATCCAATATCTATCACAACTCATGGCATCAAGCCAACATAATAGAACAATCAAATCAAAACACAACGGGATAGCTAGTCCCAAACACACAATAGGGCCCAACCTAAGGCAATATCCAACCCAGCTTCATACCCGAAGGTTCACATGCTGTCTCTGACAATATAATCTAAATATGTGCTTCACTTGTTACACCTCCGAAAAAAATCCCCGTTAGCGTACAAAGGAATATACCAACGAAGGGCATGATGTATACGATGTTTTGACAAGTAATAAATAGCCTTTATGGTCCTAATTAAGATTTCCAAAGACATTCGGGTTAAGGCAAGAAAGTTGTTAAGGAAAGCGAGTCATAAGTTATGTGTCGGGCAAAATTATGAGTATCAAGTTAATGGTGTTTTAATAATGCCTTGAGAAAGAGCATAACGTCCCTTAGATTGCTAATGAAGTGATAAACAAGTGTTAAGAGGGTTCCATAAGGATTGGAGATCAAACGAGATGACGGGAACAACTTCGGTGAAACTGTGAGTTTCACGACCATGTTCCACGGACCATGGAATGTTCCACGGACTGTGGAAGGGTCCGTGGAACTGCCGGCGAGATGGTGGCTGGCTGGTCATGAACCACGACCAGAACCACGGCCAACACAAGGTTCCACGGACAGTGGAAGAGTCCGTGGAACTCCCGACGGCTGAAATGTTCCAAGTCTTTAAATGTAATCCCAACTTTATTTATTTCATTTCCACACACTTCTTCAACCTCTCAAGACCTCTAGAACATTCCATATATTTCATCCACAATAAAACAAAGGAAATCAAAGATCAACAACAAGAATTGAAGTGAATCAAGTGTATGAGACTCATCAAAGCTCATCCAAGAATCTCAAGAGAAGTAAACTAGGGTTTTGGTGCAAGAAGAGTAATACCACTCAAGACTTGTTTCTACACCATCTAAGGTGACTTTCATGATCTTTCCATGTTATTTGAAGTATTGTAAAGTTGAGACACTTGGATTGTGGTAGAATATAGGAAATGGGTCATAAATGTGACAATAGTGTCATTGTTGAGTAGAGGCTTGGATTGAGTTGTGGATATTAATATGTTGAGATTATAAATATGTTACGAATGACATTTAGAACATGGAATGGGTATTATATGTGAAAGAATGCGATAGTGAACTATGGTCATGATTATGGTGGAATTGAAGTGAAATTGTGAATGTGGATAATGTAAACGAATGATGATTGTTGTTATGAACGTCTGGGAGTTGATATGGAATATGGCGGAAGTCATAAAAATAAAGGAAATGCTGCCCAATTTTCTTTAGCTTTAGTAAGAACGTCTTTATAAATGTCTAACTAATGTCGATGCGAATTCTCTTGAAGGCGTAAACGTGTGCACTAAAGGAGAATGAGCAAGCAATAGAATAGTTAAACACTAAGGTATGTGAGGCTAATCTTTCTTTCTAAGGCATGAATCCTATGCATGATTTCCTCCTTCTTCATGAATTCCTATATTCAAGAAAAACTAAGAGTCCTTGTTCAAGAATAACCATATGAGATAAGAGATATATTACAAATACGATAATGATGATGATAAGGCTAAATCTAATGATGTCGATTTTAGAGTTCATGATATACATCACCTTACAAAGCTAATGACGTTAATCATAATCCATTGACATTTTCCTTATGTGATTATCTCCCTACGCTTAAAGAGTTAGTATCCTCAAGGTGAGATATAACGTTTATGATTACTCCATAACGTAATTGGGGGCCACGGCCTTATGTCACCCGACAGATGGTACTCCGGACGCGGAGGCCTGTTGCTCTCAAGTTCTAATCACACCGCCTATATGGTTGATACTTAGATGCATATATGATATGATGATGTTAAATTGTGATAAAGCCATGATATACCTTTGATGATTTCATGAATAATAATTGATAAGTATATGATATGTACGATGATGTGATTCCACCGCGCCTAATTGGCCCTAGGAGGACATGTCACCGCAGGTGCTAAGGCGGTGTACATGTATTTTGATTCCATCCATATGTCTAGGCGGGCGTGCTTGTATGGTATTTTCATGTATATGTACATATATATATATATATATATATATATATATATATATATTCTTTTATTTTGATAGCCGATGTGTTTATAAAAGTAAATATGTTTCAAATGTTATTAGTTTTCCATGATCATGAGCATATATTATGAATGAGAGCAGATGAGTGTAAGAATGAGCGGTGTTCGGGGTTAGTCCCCGGATACCCGTCATGGCCCGTAGCCGGGTCGTGACAAAAGTGGTATCAGAGCTTGATTCGATCCTAGGAAGTGTCTACGAGCCGTGTCTAGTAGAGTCTTGTTTATGGTGTGTTGCGCGCCATGCTAATAAACAGGAGGCTACAGGGCATTTAGGAAAAATGACCATCTTTCTTTTTAAGAGATCGTGCGATAGAGCCGTGCATAAGCTTTTATCCTCCCTAATAGTGTGTTGTGATTTCAGAAATGCCGCCAAAGGGAAAAGCTAAAGCCGCCCAGAAGGGCAAGACTACGACGAAAAGGCGGGCAGAAAGAGAGCCGCCTATGAATATAGATGAGGGTGAATCACATCATGAGGCTCTATCTAATGCCTCTACTACTCCGCCTATTACGGGAGAACAAGAAAGGGCATCAGTTCCAGCTCCTATGCCTCCAGTTCCTTCACCGGCTACTTCGAGTCAACAAGTGACCGAGGTCATTCATTTATTGACACAGTTGGTTGCCGCCCAGGCACAATGGCAAAATGCGGGCCCAAGTGATCGGTCAGCTAGTACCAGAGCTCGCGATTTTATGAGTTTAAATCCTCCAAAATTCTTTGGGTCAAAGCCGGATGAAGACCCGCAAGGCTTTATTGATGAGATATTGAGAACATTGCGGATTATTCATGCCTCCGAGACCGAACCCGTGGAGTTGGCATCTTATAGACTCCGGGATGTGGTGGTTTTATGGTATAATAATTGGATAGCATCGAGGCAAGAGAATGTGCCTCCTCCCGTGTGGAAAGAATTTTTAGATGCTTTCATTCGCCATTATTTGCCACCCGAGGTCCGTCGAGCTAGAGCGGACAGATTTCTAAATTTGAAACAAGAAAACATGAGTGCCCGGGAGTATAGCCTTCAATTTAATTCATTGGCTAGATATGCCCCAACTATGGTGGCCGATATGGGAGATCGGGTGCATAGATTTGTGAGTGGCTTAGGGCCACATTTATTCAAAGATTGTTTGACGGCCTCGTTGCAAGATGGGATGGATATTTCCCGTATTCAAGCCCATGCCCAAAATCTAGAAGGACAACAACCTCCGCAAAGGGGTGATCGTGATGCTGATAGAGGGCAAAGCAAGAGGGCCCGATCTATGGGCACGAAAAAGTGATGATTATAAAGGGGATCAAGGCGGACACATTCTAGAACTCGTGCCGGTCGGTGACTAATGCGCCTCCCGATTTGCGGGCGAGGAGATTTGATCGCTCCTTCTTTCGTTCCGATAGAGTCGAGTCGAGGGCCTCGGTTCTCGCGTTTGGGGGGTGATTATAGTCGAGGAGACCACCCGGTTCCCTCGATGCGACGCGGTGCGGTAGATTACACTCCGGGGCCATGTCTCCAGGGGTTCGGCACTTGTTATATTTGGTCGGTGACATTTGATGCGTGATTGTCCTTCGAGATATGGTAGAGGTGGGGTTCAACCACAGGATCAGTAGCGGGTTCCTCTTCAGTGCGCCCGGTAGGGCAGACTCCCCAGATTCCAGCAGGCCAAGGTAGAGGCCGAGGGGGAGCATCTACTTCAGGTGCCACTCAGCCCCTTATGTATGCTTTAGCCGGACGACAGGATCTTGAGTCCTCCCCAGATGTGGTTACAGGTACATTGTCCGTATTTTTCTATGATGTGTATGCGTTGATAGATCCAGGTTCTACGTTATCTTATATTACTCCATATGTTGCTAATCGTATTGGGGTGAAACCCGAGCCAATTAAACCTTTTGAGGTATCTACTCCAGTTGGTGATCCCGTGATAGCTAGGCAAGTATACAAAGATTGTGTAATTATGATATGTGATCGCCAAACTAAAACTGATTTAATTGAGCTGGAAATGCTAGATTTCAATGTGATTATGGGTATGGATTAGTTGGCTTTATGCTACGCTAGCGCTGATTGCCGAATGAAAGTAGTTCGATTTCAATTTCGGGGAGAGCCCGTGCTTGAATGGAAAGGTAATGCGGCATCTCCAAGAGGTAGGTTTATTTCCTACCTTAAGGCAAGAAAGATGATAGCTAAGGGCTATATTTATCATTTAGTCCGAGTTCATGACACTGAAACAAAGTTGCCTACTTTCCAATCCGTTCCGGTAGTGAATGAATTTTCGGATGTATTTCCGGATGAACTTCCAAGCCTTCCTCCAGAAAGAGAAATTGATTTCACTATTGATGTGTTGCCGGATACCAAGCCTATTTCTATCCCTCCTTATCGAATGGCTCCGGTAGAACTGAAGGAGTTAAAGGCACAGTTGAAAGATTTGCTTGAGAAGGGGTTTATTAGACCCAGTTCATCACCGTGGGAGCCCCGCCTTATTTGTAAGAAAGAAAGATGGTTCCTACGAATGTGCATTGATTATAGACAGTTGAATAAGGTGACGATAAAGAACAGATATCCTCTTCCAAGAATTGATGATTTATTTGATCAGTTACAGGGTGCCAAGTGGTTTTCCGAAATAGACTTGAGATCGGGTTATCATCAAGTGAGAGTTAGAGAAGAAGATATTCCCAAGATAGCTTTCAGGACGAGATATGGCCATTATGAATTTCGGGTGATGTCTTTTGGGTTAACTAATGCCCCGGCAGTGTTCATGAATTTAATGAATAATGTATTCAGGCCTCTCTTGGATCTATTTGTAATAGTATTCATTGATGATATTCTGGTGTATTCTCGCACAGAATTAGAACATGCAGATCATTTACGTATTGTTCTTGGAATTCTTCGAACTCGGGAGTTGTATGCGAAATTTTCAAAGTGCGAGTTTTGGCTGAATTCTGTGACATTCCTGGGTCATGTTATTTCAGATGATGGCATTAGAGTTGACACTCAAAAAATCGAGGTTGTGAAGACTTGGCCAAGGCCTACGACGCCTACAGAAGTTCGTAGCTTTCTGGGATTGGCAGGTTATTATAGAAGATTCGTAGAGGGCTTCTCATCTATTTCAGCCCCATTGATGAAGCTAACCCAAAAGTCAGCAAAATTTTAGTGGAATGATGCTTGTGAGCGTAGCTTCCAAGAATTGAAGGACATGTTAACTTCAGCATCGATTTTGGCACTTCCAGAAGGGTCAGATGGCTATGTTGTGTATTCTGATGCTTCTAGTGTGGGGTTAGGATGCGTATTGATGCAACATGCTAAAGTCATCGCTTATCCTTCGAGGCTGCTGTGGAAACATGAAAAGAACTACCCAACTCATGATCTTGAATTGGCTGCAGTTATTCATGCACTAAAGATGTGGAGACATTATTTGTATGGTGTGCATGTAGATATCTATGCGGATCACAAGAGTCTCCAATATATTTTTTTTAAAAAGGAGTTGAATCTGCGGCAAAGGCGGTGATTGGAATTATTAAAAGATTATGATGTCGATATTTTATACCACCCCGGGAAAGCAAATGTAGTAGCTGATGCGCTTAGCCGCAGATCAATGGGTAGCCTATGTGAAGTTCCTTCGGAGAAGCAAAGAGTGATTCATGAGCTCCACCAACTAGCTAATCTTGGTGTACGTCTAATTGATTCAGGTGGTGCAGGAGTTAGCGTTAATGATCCCACAGTTTCGTCCTTGAACACGGAGGTAAAAGAGCGATAGTATGAAGATCCTCTACTGAACCATTATAGAGATATATGTTATGCAAAAGAAAAGTCTCCATTTGAAACTTTTATGGATGGAATTCTTAGATACCGAGGCAGGCTATGCGTTTCGAACATTGCAGAATTACGACGTCGAATTTTAGAAGAAGCTCATTATTCTCGGTACTCTATTCATCCAGGAACAACAAAGATGTATCATGATCTCAAGATGATGTATTGGTGGGATGGCATGAAAAGAGACATAGCAGAATTTGTAGCTCAATGTCCAAATTGCCGGCAAAGAAAGATAGAACATCAAAAGCCAGGAGGATTATTGCAAGCAATGGAAATTCCTACTTGGAAATGGGAAGTGATCAACACGGATTTTATTGTAGGATTACCTCATTCCCGAGGCAAGTATGATTCCATATGGGTGATTGTGGATAGATTGATGAAAGCAACTCATTTCCTTCCTGTCAGAACCACATACTCAGCGGAAGATTATGCGAGGTTATATATCAAGGAGATTGTGAGACTTCATGGAGTTCCGGTATCCATTATTACAGATAGAGGAGCACAATTTACATCCATGTTCTGGAAATCTTTCCAAGAAGGTCTAGGCACTCAAGTAAAGCTTAGCACGGCATTTCATCCGCAAACTGACGGACAGGCCGAGCGTACTATTAAGACATTAGAAGATATGCTACGAGTATGTATCTTAGATTTTGGTGGTAGTTGGGATGACCACTTACCCCTTATCGAGTTTGCATACAACAATAGCTATCATTCCAGTAGCCAAATGGCTCCATATGAAGCTTTATATGGAAGGAAGTGCAGATCTCCAATAGGATGGTTTGAAATAGGAGAGGTGTAGCTAATAGGCCCTGAGTTGATTCAACAAGCTGTAGAGAAAGTCAAGGTGATCCGAGACCGATTATTAACAGCCCAAAGTCGCCAAAAGTCTTATGCGGATAACCGCCGGCGAGATTTAGAATTTCAAATTGATGATTGGGTATTTCTGAAAGTGTCACCAATGAAAGGTGTGATGAGATTTGGCAAGAAGGGAAAGTTAAGTCCTCGATACATTGGACCCCATAAGATTATCCGCAAGGTAGGTCAAGTAGCTTATGAATTGGACTTGCCTTCAGAGCTTGAACTAGTCCATCTAGTTTTTCATGTCTCTATGCTTCACAAGTGTGTAGGAGATCCTACAAAGATTGTGCCAATAGACGATGTTCAAATCACAGAAAAGCTAGCCTATGAAGAAGTGCCGATTGCCATACTAGACAGGCAAGTACGGAAACTTCGGAATAAGGAAGAGGCTTCAGTTAAAGTTTTGTGGCGGAATAACAATCAAGAAGAAATGACTTGGGAAGCGGAAGAAAAGATGAAATCCACATATCCGCATTTATTTCAGTCCCCGGAAGAGATCTATGATGAGACATCGAGATTATGAGGTACGTATGTTTTTCTTTTATGCATATGGGTCGTGTGTGGCCAATTTATATTGCTATTGTGTTGTGGCCCTGGGAGGCAATGTTATTAGGGGTTGTTGTGACAGGATGGTAGCGCCATATTAAGGGGGAGACTCTGGCGAAATTTTTCTAGAATTCCCGATAACTTAACATTCGAGGACGAATGTTCCAAAAGGGGGAAAGAATGTTACACCTCGGAAAAAAATCCCCGTTAGCATACAAAGGAATAGACTAACGAAGGGCATGATGTATACGATGTTTTGAGAAGTAAGAAATAGCCTTTATGGTGCTAATTAAGATTTCCAAAGACATTCGGGTTAAGGCAAGAAAGTTGTTAAGGAAAGCGAGTCATAAGTTATGTGTCGGGCAAAATTATGAGTATCAAGTTAATGGTGTTTTAATGATGCCTTGAGGAAGAGTATAACGTCCCTTATATTGCTAATGAAGTGATAAACAAGTGTTAAGAAGGTTCCATAAGGATTGGAGATCAAACGAGACGACAGGAACAACTTCGGTGAAACTGTGAGTTTCACGACCATGTTCCACGGACCATGGAATGTTCCACGGACCGTGGAAGGGTCCGTGGAACTGCCAGCAGAGATGGTGGCTGGCTGGTCGTGAACCACGACCAGAACCACGGCCAACACAAGGTTCCACGGACCGTGGAAGAGTCCGTGGAACTCCCGACGGCTGAAATGTTCCAAGTCTTTAAATGTAATCCCAACTTTATTTATTTCATTTCCACACACTTTTTCAACCTCTCAAGACCTCTAGAATATTCCACATATTTCATCCACAAGAAAACAAAGGAAATCAAAGATCAACAACAAGAATTGAAGTGAATCAAGTGTATGAGCCTCATCAAAGCTCATCCAAGCCAAGGAATCTCAAGAGAAGCAAACTAGGGTTTTGGTGCAAGAAGAGTAATACCACTCAAGACTTGTTTCTACACCATCTAAGGTGAGTTTCATGATCTTTCCATGTTATTTGAAGTATTGCAAAGTTGAGACACTTGGATTGTAGTAGAATATAGGAAATGGGTCATAAATGTGACAATAGTGTCATTGTTGAGTAGAGGTTTGGATTGAGTTGTGGATATTAATATGTTGATATTATAAATATGTTACGAATGACATTTAGAACATGGAATGGGTATTATATGTGAAAGAATGCCATAGTGAACTATGGTCATGATTATGGTGGAATTGAAGTGAAATTGTGAATGTGGATAATGTAAACGAATGATGATTATTGTTATGAACGTTTGGGAGTTGATATGGAATATGGCGGAAGTCGTAAAAACAAAGAAAATGCTGCCCAATTTTCTTTAACTTTAGTAAGCACGCCTTTATAAATGTCTAACTAATGTCGATACGAATTCTCTTGAAGGTAGAACGTGTGCACTAAAGGAGAATGAGCAAGCAATAGAATAGTTAAACGACTAAGGTATGTGAGGCTCAACCTTTCTTTCTAAGGCATGAATCCTATGCATGATTTTCCTCCTTCTTCATGAATTCCTATATTCCAGAAAACTAAGAGTCTACGTTCATGAATAACCATATGAGATAAGAGATATATTACAAATACGATAATGATGATGATAAGGCTAAATCTAAAGATTTTAGAGTTCATGATATGACATGCCTACAAAGCTAATGACGTTAATCATAATCCATTGACATTTTCCTTATGTGTATTCACGTTAAAACGTTAGTTCCTCCAAGGTGAGATATAACGTTTATAATTACTCCATAACGTAATCGGGGGTCCACGACCTTATGTCACCCCGACACAGCTATAGTTGCTCTCAAGTTCTAATGCATGTTTTGATGATAAATGCATGATGATGTTAAATTGTGATAAAGCCATGATATACCTATGAGATGAATAATAATGATAAGTATATGATATGTACGATGATGTGATTCCACCGCGCCTAATTGGCCGGACATGTCACCACTAAGGCGGGCTGCTTGTGATTCCACCGTGCCTAATTGGCCGGACATGTCACCGCTACGGCGGGCTGTTATGATTCCACCGCGCCTAGAAGGCCGGACGCGGGTTAACGATGATGATGTATGTATGATATGATGATTTATACGCTATGGTAATTTATATGATATGCTACGTATGATATATGTATAGAATGTACCCATTCAGAGGTTATGTCTTCATCTTATGCCTTATGATTTCTCTATTATGTTCATTTCATTCTTGCCTTACATACTCAGTACAATGTTCGTACCGATGTACGTTTTCTTTGACGACGTCGTGTTCATGCCCACGTGTAGTGGGGAGGCGATCCAGACTCATAGGAGCTATTAGCTGTTTGAGAGCACTCCATTCTCCGGAGGTGCTATTGATTATTCTTTTGGTACATATATGTATATATTCATGTTTTGGGCACGACGGGGTCCTGTCCCGTCTATATGTCTAGTACTCTAGTAGAGGCTCGTAGATACGTATGTGTGGGTAGTATGGTCTCACCGTGTGTGTGTGTGTATATATATATATATATATATATATATATATATATATATATATATAATTTTGATAGCCGAAGGGCTCCTGTTTATAAAGTAAATATGTTTCAAATGTTATTAGTTTTCCATGATCATGAGCATATATTATGAATGAGAGCAGATGAGTAACAGAATGAGCTGTGTTCGGGGGTTAGTCCCGGATACCTATCATGGCCCGTAGCCGGGTCGTGACATCACTATACGAAGTCTCACCAAGGGTAAGCCATAACCTACCTGGATGGCCGAACCACAACACCAACAACTCACTTCTTTGCCTTTCCTTTCCACTGAACCTCAGAACCAAAGTAGTCTAAGCATAACCGAAATCTAGAGTAGAAATGATGAAAAATGGTACTAATATTGCTATCATCTAAATTAGGTCAGTTCTAACCTCAGAACCAAAATAGTCTAAGCATAAAACGAGCCCACAAGGGAAAAACAGGAAGTTCAGGAGAAAAATATCAAATTAAGCACTAGGTGATCATAACCCAACCACTAATTACTAAATTAACATATAGATTTACCTTATTTCAAATTTGAAGCAAAACCCCCAATTTGGGTATAAACCCTAACTCTTTGATTCCGAAATTCGACACTAGAAATGGAAGATAAATGATTTGAAAGCTTAGATTCACAAAATCTAACATAAACACCATCAATTTCATCATTAAAAAGCCTAGGAAAAAGTTCATCAAAACCCACTTTCATCTTTCATTACTAAGGGATTATTAAAGGAAATGGGAAAATCTATGATGATTAGGATTAGCAGAAGAGTAAAGGAATTAGCAAGATTCAGCGGTCCCTCGACCGCTTCAGCGGTCAAGCATAAAATGCTTGGACCACTCCAACGGCAGCGGTACTGCTGGAGCGGTGACCCTGGCGCGGTGCTGGCGCCGCCAAAGCGGGCACCAGACACCAGAAAACTAACCCAAGTTTCATAATTTGATCAAAATTTTTGACAAATTTCCAAGGCCATCTGCTCACATACCATACACATAGACACATATAAAAATACGCTACGAACGCGACCGTTGCCTCGAAATTCCCAATGGAGGTCTCGTTGACCTAGTCAACCCCCGATGCATTAATTCTAATTTTCCAACCCAAGTCCCAAAATGCATCCGAGTTCATTAGGAACCGAACCAAATACACACACAAGTTCTAAATGACGATCCAGACCTCTCGAGATTGACAAAATTCCAAAAAAAGGTCCATTTACCCAAAATTCAACTTTAGGTCAACCATTTTTAACTTTAAGCCTATATTTCACAAAAGTTACCCGAATTCGATCTAAATGCCTCGGGAAGCGTACCAATGGTCCCCTCGGATCAAAACTGAGCTAAACATTGCTTGGCAAGGGAGAGAATGATGAAAAGACTATAATGACCAAACGGTTCGTTACACCCCAAAATAACCCTAAAGGTGACTATGGCTTTACAAGGGTATGACGGGAAATTATAAGTTGGCAAAGGTCAATCCAAAATTTAATTAGTCCAACTACTCATTATCAATACCAATTAGTTCCCAATTTGCCCTAATTTCATCAATGGAAGAAAACCCCCAAACTAGGGAGGAACCCTAATTCCCGTGACTTTGATTCTTGAAATAAAGGAAGATTCAAGCCTAGAAGCTATGATAGTAGAATTAGTAAATAAATCATAAAACCTAATTGATTAAGAGAGATTTATAGTCAACATCCTAGAGTTCATAAACACATCTTCCCAAATATGTAAGGACCCGCTTGGTCGTTATAGTCTTTTCGGCGCTCTTTGACCTATCCCTGAGCTAGTTAGCTCACTTTTGACTCGAGGGACCGTTGAGACGTTCCCAAGGTTTTCGGGGTTGATTTTGGTGACTTTTTGAGAAAAATTGACTTTAAGCGAAAAAGAGTTGACTCAAAGTTGACTTTTGGGTAAATAGACCTTTTTTAAAAATTCATCCATTCCGAGAGGTCTGGATGGTCATTTAGAACTTGTGTGCATATCTGGTTTGGTTCCCAATGCACTCGGGTACATTTTGGAACTTGGGTTGGGAAGTTGGAATTGAGGTATCAGGGGTTGAATCAGTTAACAAGACCTCCGTTGAGAATTTTGAGGCTACAAGTGCGTTCGTAGCGTGTTTTTATGTGTGTCTGCATATGTGGTTTGTGAGCAGATGGCCTCGGATATTAGTCGAGATTTTAGATTGAGATTGTGATTATTTTTGGGGAATTCAGGTGCTGGTGTCTGCATGGTGGCACCCTTACCGCCCCAGCAGTACCGCCGTAGCAGTTGGATGGACCACCATAACGGCCAAGAGCATTTGTGGGCAGACCGTCACGGCGGTCTGCGAAACCGTCAAGGCGGGACCGCTTTAGTCCTGCTGTCGCCGAAATGGTATCGGGCCTGGTTATATCATTAATTGTGTATTAAAAGCCCTTAGTCCCTTATTTATTACTATTCTGAAATCTAAGCTATTGGGAGCAAATCTGGGGTATTCTTGGAGAAGATTCTTGGTGGTAAGTTCTTCTAATCCCTTTACTATTTCATTATCCCTAATCATCTTAGAGTCCCTTTACCTTGATAGTTCATTATGTGATTGAAGATTAAAAGTGGATTTCATGAATATTCCTTCTAGGCTTCTAAATCATGATTTGTTGGTTGGGTTAGCTTCTTTAAGCATTGAACTGATGATTAGAATCCTTTATGGTTGTGTTACCTTCTTTAAGCATTGAATTGATGATTAGAATCCTTTATTCCGTAACTTCTTCCTAATTAGAGGCTAATTTGTGTAATTGGAAGTTAAGGTTTATACCCCAATTTGGGGGTTTTGCCTAGAATTCGAAATTGAGTAAATTGTTAATTATTCTAGCTTGCTATTGATGGGCATTGATCATCTAGAGGTTTAATTTCATGTTGGGATATTTAGATTACTAATTTCACCCTTCTAGTTCATAAACCTTATTCCATAGGTTAGGAATTTGGGTCTTGAATAGAAGTAGGGTTTGTTTGATGTTCTTGTTGATTCTAATTCCATAATTCGAATATGCTTAGACTTTCTTGATCTCGAGTCTCAAAGGAAAGGAAAGGCTAAGGTGTAATTGTTGGTGATATTGTTGTTCGGCCTTCCAGGTAGGTTACAGTTTATCCTATGGTGAGACTTCATTTAGCGAAGCATATATTTAGACGATATTGTCGGAGAAAGTATGTAAACCTTCGGGTATGAAATTGGATTGGATATTGTCTTAGGTTGGGCCCTGTTGTGTGATTGGAGTTAGCCACCCCATTGTTTTGTGACTTATCATGTTTTATTGTTATTGGCTTGATGCCATAGTAGATATTAGAGACTATTGATATAACTTGATCATGATATTGTAGTATCTTACTTGTCTACGTTTGACACGAGGATAGTGTTCTATATGGCTTGTGTGGCCTTTTCATGATATTGTAAGCGTACCCATGTTTGGTACTTGTGATATTGATCTGATTATTGACATTGAACTCATACATGGCGTGCATTCTCATCTTTCATGATATACTATTGACACATTGATGATACTTGATGAAATACTGTGATGAGCTGAGCTCATTTGGATGAAAGTGAGGACTGATATCCTATGGTTGTCCCGGAATTGAGGTTGTGCGTAGCGATTGTCGAGGTTTTTACTGAAATTGTGCGGTAGCGGTTGCTGAGCTTTGGGCCGGAGCCGTGAGGTACATGGACTTTGCGGGTCCTCCATGGGTTGTGCTATCGAGACGTGGAGATTTTCGTCGGAGTATATGTGTGCACAGCATTGCATTGCATTCACATTCCATACATTATTGCATGGCATTGCGCTATGGCTTCTCTTGTGATGTATTTCTGATATACGGATTTAGATTGGGTATTTGAGACTTGACACAATTGGGTTTAGATGCTATAACATAGGTTATGACGTGTACCTGATTTCTGGCTCGTAATTGACTTATACTTTGTTGATTTACCTGTTTATCTTACTTTATTGACTTGATATGTGTTAGCTAAGCTTAGTCGGCCAATGCTACCTACCAGTACTTGTTGTTTGTACTGACTGCGCACTTGCTGTATTATTTTATGAATGCAAAGTTTCAGGTAGGATTGACCTCCGTTCTCCTAGCTGATTGAGGTGCGAGAGCTGCTGCCTAGAGTTATACAGGGTAAGCATGGGGACGTCCGCTGCCTTGAAGATTCTTCTTCTATTTTATGTCTTACTTGATATTCCAAGACGTATTCAGACTATTTATGCATATTATTACTTTCAGAATTATAGTACCTAGTTAGCGACTCTTGTATGGTTAGACCAGACTCTGGGTAGATTTGATGTATTTCCTTACTTCCGTATATTTCTATATCAGTATCGTTAAACTTATTTGATTTTGATCTCTTCCGCATATTTATTTGTTTATTTATGATTTTACGATT
>NC_081345.1:13458454-13533620 GCF_029784015.1 Lycium ferocissimum
GTAAGTAGGTTATGAATGACATTTAAAACATGGGATAAGTGTTATATATGAGAAAACATGATAGTGAACTATGACCATGATTATAGAGGAATTGAAAGGAAATTGTGAAATGAGGAGAATGTGGATGAATAATGATTGTTGCCTATTATATTGTGAATGTTGTCATGGATGTTTGGGAGTTGATATGTAATATGAGGAAAGTCGTATAAACAAAGGAAATGCTACCCAATTTTCTCTAGCTTTAGTAAGCACGTTCTTATAATTGTGTAGCTAATGTCGATACGAATTCTCTTGAAGGTATAAACGTGGTCATTAAAGGAGGACAAGCAAGCAATAGAATAGTTAAACGACAAAGGTATGTAAGGCTAAACCTTTCTTTCTAAGGCATGAATCCTATGCATGATTTTCCTTCTTCTTCAAGAATTCCTATATTCCGTAAAAACTAAGAGTCTATGTTCATGAATAGCCATATGAGATAATAGATACATTACGAATACGATAATGACGATGATGAGCTTAAGTCTAAAGATTCTAGAGTTCATGATATGATATTCCTACGAAGCTATTGATGTTAACTACGAGCCATTGATTTTTTCCTTATGTGGCCTCACCTTAAAACGTTAGTCCCTCCAAGGTGAGACATAACGACTATGATCACTCCATAATGTAATCGGGGGTTTACGACCTCATGTCACCCCGACAAAGCTATAGTTGCCTTCAAGTTCTAATGTGTGTTTGGTGATAAAGGTATAATGATACTATGTTATGATAGAGTCATGATATGCCTATGAGATGAATAATAATGTTAAGTTTATGATGAGTATATGACGATATGATTCCACCGCGCCTAAATGGCCGGGCATGTCACCGCGAGGGCGGGATGCAATGATTACACCGTGCCTAGATGGCCGGACATGTCACCGCTAAGGCGGGCTGCTATGTTTACACCGAGCCTAGAGGGCCGGGCATGACACCACTAGTGGGCGGCAGATGATGGTTACCCGGATGCGGGTTAACGATGATGATGTATATATGATATGATGATGGATATATGACATGATGATGTATATACTATGGTAATACATATGATATGCTTATGTATGATATATGTATGAAATGTATCCACACTTAGAAGTACGCAGGTTATATCTTCATCCTATGACTCATGATTTCTCTATTATGTTCATTTCATTCATGCCTTACATACTCAGTACAATGTTCGTACTGACATCCGTTTTCTTTGGACGCTGTGTTCATGCCCATACTAGACAGAGAGGCGATCCAGACTCGTAGGAGCTATTAGCTGATTTGAGAGCACTCCATTTTCCCGGAGGTGCCATTGATTATTCTTTTGGTAGATATATGTATATGTATGTTTTGGGCATGACGGGGTCCTGTCCCGTCCCTATGTCTAGCACTCCAGTAGAGGCTCGTAGATACGTATGTGTGGGTAGTATGGTCTCACAGTTCTCATCGTATGTAAATGTATATATGTTATTTTGATAGCCGAAGGGCTTATTTATATAAAGGTAAAAATGTTTCAAATGAAAACAGTTTTTCCATGATTATGAGCATAAGAAATGTTAATGAATGCATGATGTGTATGAATGAGTAGTAGAATGAGCGGTGCTCGGTGGTTAGCCCCGGGTACCCATCATGGCCCGTAGCCGGGTCGTGACAGTCAGGATATAGAGAGACGTGCAGGTGTTGTCACAGGTACTGTAACAGTTTTCACTTTTGAAGTTTATGCCCTTATTGACCCCGGATCCACTCTATTTTATGTAACCCCATTTATTGCTATGAAATTTGGGATAGAACCAGAAAAGTTACACCAACCCTTTGAGGTGTCCACTCCAGTTGGAGAGTCAGTTATAGCTAGACGCATTTATAGGGGTTGCCCAATTTTAGTCTATCACCGCAGAACCATAGCCGACTTAGCAGAATTGGAAATGGTAGACTTTGATGTAATCATGGGTATTTATTGGTTAGCTTCGTGCCATGCCATAGAGTTGTAGGACCAAAATAGTAAGATTTGATTCTCCTATTGAACCAGTCATAGAATGGAAGGGCAATTCAGTAGTACCCAGGGGTTGATTTATTTCCTATCTTAAAGTCAGAAAGATGATTTCTAAGGGTTATATCTATCACTTAGTCTGAGTCAGGGATACAAATACGCAGACCCCAACTCTCCAGTCCGTGCCAGTCGTTAATGAGTTTACAGAAGTCTTTCTAGAAGATCTTCCCGGCGTTCCTCCCGATAGGGAAATAGACATTGGAATTGATCTACCTCCCGACACTGAGCCGATATCTATTTTTCCATACAGAATGGCTCCAGCAGAGTTAAAAGAGTTAAAAGCCCAGTTGAAAGATCTTCTTGACAAGGGATTTATTAGGCCAAGTGTCTCACCTTGGAGTGTGCCAGTTTTGTTTGTCCGATAGAATGATGGTTACTTACGCAGGTGCATTGATTACCATAAGCTGAACAAGGTCACCAGTAAGAACAGATACCCTCTCCCCAAAATAAATGATTTATTTGACCAACTTCAGGGTGCCCAGTGTTACTCCTAGATTGACCTCAGATCAAGATACCATGAGTTAAAGTTTAAGGAAGTTAATATTCCTAATACCGCTTTTAGAATCCGTTATGGTCACTTCGAATTTCTTGTCATGTTATTTGGGTTGACAAACACACCAGCTTCTTTCATGGACCTTATGAAAAGAGTCTTCAAGCCTTATCTTGATTTATTCGTCATTGCGTTTATTGATGATATTTTGGTGTATTCCCGTAGTGATACTGAACATGCAGAACATCTCAGAATAGTGTTACGGATACTTCAGGATCGTGATCTTTATACGAAATTTTCAAAGTGTGAATTTTGGCTTAAGTCGATAGCGTTTCTCGACCACGTGATTTCAGGTGAAGGTGTGAAAGTTGATTCTCAAAAAATTGATGCCGTAAAGAATTAGCCAGACCCACCTCAGTTTCAGATATAAGAAGTTTTTTGGGTCTGGCAGGTTATACAGACATTTTGTAGAGGGATTTTCCTCTGTCTCAGCTCCATTGACTATGTTAACTCAGAAAAAGGTCAATATTTCAATGGTCCGATGCGTGTGAGCAAAGTTTCGAAGAGTTGACAAAGAGGTTGACTTCTGCTCTAGTTTTTACCCTAGAGGGAACCGTGTCGTAGTTTATTGTAATGCTTCGGGAATTGGTCTCAGATGTATCTTAATGCAGCATGGTAAGGTTGTAGCTTATGCATCCCGACAGCTTAAGGCTCATGAAAAGAATTATCCGACACATGACTTGGAATTGACAGCTGTGGTTTTTACACTTAAGATATGGCGTCATTATTTGTATGGAGTGCATGTTGATATTTTCACCAATCACAAAAGCCTGCAGTATATTTTCAAGCATAGAGAGTTGAGCCTCAGGCAGAGGAGGTGGCTCGAATTTCTTAAAGACTATGACGTAGATATACTCTATCATCCAGGTAAGGAGAATATTGTCGCCGATGCTCTTAGTCGGCGTTCCATAGGAAGTTTTGCTCACGTTGAGGCAGATAAGAGAATTATGACCAGGGAAGTTCACTGCTTAGCTAACCTAGGAGTTCGACTCTTGGACTCCAAAGATATAGAGTTGTTGTTCAGAATCGGGCTTATTTCTCCTTAGTGACCGAAGTGAAGGAGAAACAGTTTAGTGATCCTTACTTATTATAACTGAAAGAGGGGATTCACAAGCATAAGATGATGTCTTTTGAACAAGGGAGAGATGATGGTACCTTAAGGTACAGAGGCAAACTATGTGTTCCAGACGTGGATGGGCTCAGAGAGCGAATCATGACAGAAGCCCCCATTTCCAAGTATTCCATAAACCCAGGTTCCACAAAGATGTATCACGAACTTAAGAAAATTTATTGGTGGAATGATATGAAAAAGAACGTAGCAAATGTTGTGGCTAGGTGTCCGAATTGTCAGTAAGTGAAAGTCGAGCACCAGAGGCTTGGTGGGTTGGCTTAGAATATCGATACTCCTGTATGAAAATGGGAGATGATAAACATGGACTTTATAATGGGTCAACCTCGCTCATCCCATAGACATGACTCGATTTGGGTGGTTGTCTACCGACTCACCAAGTCAGCGCACTTTTTGCTAGTTAAGACCACAGATTCAGCAGAAGAATACGCCAAATTGTATATTCATAAGATTGTCATATTACATGGGACCCCACTGTCCATTATTTCGAATCGTGATGCTCAGCTCGTATCGAACTTTTAGAACTCCTTTCAGAAAGGATTGGGTACCAAGGTTAACCTCAGCACAGCTTTTCATCTGTAGATAGATGGTCAGGTAGATCATACTATTCGGACTCTTGAGGACATGTTGAGAGCATGTGTCCTAGATTTTAAAGGTAATTTTGGATGATCACTTGCCTCTCATTGAATTTTCCTATAATAACAGTTATCATGCTAGTATCAAGATGGCACTGTCTGAAGCTCCATATGGAAGAAGGTGTAGATCACCCATTGGTTGGTTTAAAGTTGGTGAAGTAGAGTTGTTGGGATCAGATTTGGTCTATCAGGTTGTGGAGAAAGTCAAGTTAATTCAAGAGCATTTGAGAACGACTCAGAGTCGCTAGAAGTCTTATACAGATGTGCAGCGTAGAGAGTTGGAGTTTCAAGTTGATGATTGTGTGTTTTTAAAGGTTTCACCTATGACAGTTGTCATGAGATTTGGAAAGAAAGGGAAGCTCAGTCCTAGATACATCGGACCTTATAGAATCCTGTGAAGGGTTGGCCAAGTAGCTTATAAGCTTGAGTTGCCACAAGAGTTGATGGCTGTTGATGTCCCATGAAATTATGGCATATCTGATGCTTTTTAACTCTAAGTTTTACTTGTTTTCGAGTGAGTTTGTGTCAGTTTGATGTGTTTTGTGTATGTTGCAAGTGTTTGATAGTTGGAATACAAAAGCAAGTGAAAACAATGAATATGAAGACTCATCACTGATTATATACTTGTACGGACCGTCAATATGTCGATGGTCCATCAAGTGTGTCGTCATTGTGCAGAAGTGAAAAAGTTCAGAGACTTTGCAAGTTGGTAAAGTAACAGGACGAGAAGAACGACGAACCATCAACATGCTCGAAGGTCCATTGATGTGCATCATCGTTTGAAGTTCTGATGATTAACACTGTCAGAAGTATAGCAGAAGCTCCGTTGTTACTCGACGGTACCTTCTATATACATTGACGGTCCGTCGAGTTGCAACCCGCCTGGGCTGTTTAGTCTTTTTTATTTCTGAGTTTTTGACTTGTATAAATACCTGATAGGGTATTATTTTTCAGACATCTCAGTTTAAGACCTGTATGGAGCACTTTGAGTTCTTAGTACTTTTCAAGGGTTTCAAGACTATTCTATTTCGTTTATCTTCAATTATCTATGTAAGTTCAATAACAATTATAATTATAATGTTTTGTGTGCTTATCAATTCCATGAGTAGCTAAATTCCCTACTAAGATTGTGGACCCAAGGAGGGCTGTTGTACAAACGGGTTTCTAATTGTGATATATGTATAATGGGTTGTCAGGGTCTATTAGTTCTTCATTATTCATTGTTAGGTGATGGTTGCAAACATTAGCGAATGCCATAAATCTTAATTTATTTTGGAAAATAATTAGGGTTTGGTAAGAACTAATAACAAGAACTCAAGGCTTTAAACCTTCTTTAATAATTTCACTTAGGGATAAGAGGAATTTACTTGGCACAATTAATAGTTCTTCATATAAACTCTTTTGTAGTTGGGAAAATCATAAAGTGATATTGTTCTTAATTATTGGGAAATATTAGGAACTCCATTAGAGATTAAGTGCACTCATACAACGACCCATTAGACATATATCATATTAGAACCCAAAGCATTACATTCATCTGGCGGGAACACAACCTTGGTTTCTTTTATCGATAAATTACCAATCAATTACCAGTAAATTAAATTAGTTCTAGAAAAGCCAACACTTTTTACAACTCTTCGGAATACGAACTTAAGATTGCAAGAAAGTATACAACGAGTTTAGTAACCTTTTCACACCATATTCCCTGTGGGATTTGACCCAACCTTATTGGGTTACTATATTTGACATCGTCTGCTTTATGCTAACAAAAGGTTTAATTTGAGAGTATCAGCTGTGCACCCAGTGTTTCATGCATCCATGTTGAGAAAGTGTGTGGGAGACCCATCCTTGGTTGTTCCTGCTGACACTATAAAGGTTAAGGATGGCCTAACCTATGAAGAAATCCTCGTAGCCATTCTTGATCGTCAGGTTTGCAAGTTGAGAACTAAGGAAGTAGCCTCAGTCAAGGTCCTATGGAGGAGTCAGAAAGTTGAAGAGGCTACATGGGAAGCCGAAGAAGACATGAAATCCAGATATCCTCATTTGTTTGAAGAGCAAGCAGAAAGAGTTCAAGATACCTAACCTCTATAACCATGTCATGTCCCTTACGTATTCATGCCTTACGTTTCATGTTCACGTTCATGTATTCATATCTCATGTCCTAGCGTTCATGTTTTCATAAAATCATGTCATGACAGTTCAGTCCCCATGTTCCATGTCATGTTTTCTTCATACTCATGTACTCAAGCCATGTCCAGTCACGTTATTAACCACGACCCATCATTCAAGGAAGAATGATCCCAAGGGGGAGATATTGTAACACCTCGTACCATTAAACAAAGCTATGTTCACAATTCAGGACTAAAAAGACAAGATGGGAAGTGTTAGAATTGAAAATTAGCCTCAGATCGTTAAATAGACATTTTACGTCATTTGTACAGGTCGTACATTTATGTACGGACCGTACTTTATAAATGTACCTCACAAGGGAAAATTTGAGGTTTCTGATATTTGGCATTCCAGGTACATCCACATTGTATAGGTCGTACATTAAAGTACGGGCCGTACATGGTACCCATACGTCACCGGAGAAAAATTGAGGTTACTGAAATTGCCATTCCAGGTACGGCCACAATGTACGGGCCGTACATGGTGCCTGTACTTTTCCCGTCTTAGCAGATAGTATAAATATAGGACTTTTGTTCTTTTACATGATATTATTACACTTGAGATTGATATTATGCATTGAATTCATACTCATTTTACATGATACAGTGATACAAACTGTGATTGGTACTGACGATGATAAGCGAGAAGGAAACATCTAGGATTATGGACAGATTTGATATAGTAGCCATCTCTAGCCTATGTTCACAGATTTGATATAGTAGCCATCTCTGGCCTGTGTGCGGAATGGCTAGGGATATAGAAGCCACCTCTAGGCTGTGTGTGGAGTGGTGGGTGTTGTGGAAGTCATCTCTAGGTTGAGTGTGGAGTGACTAGTACATGGACTTCATGGGTCCCCATGGGTCATGACTATCGAGATGTGGAGGTTATCCGTCCGTAGCATGTGTGTACGGAGACAGTCAGTCAGCCAGTGCATATCATTGCATTGCATATGCACTCATTACTTCCTCCATATATTACTTTTATTCTGTCTTGGTATTCATATCACGTGTGTTATTCATTCTTGGACTGTGGTGTGATTGCACTCGATTGCTCGCATGCCTATCTTTTTGTTTCTTTCTTTATATATGTTATCTAACTGTTGTTGGCCTATGATACCTACCAGTACATGATGTTTTTATTGATACTACCCAGCTGTGCTTTTGTGCTGAGTGCAGAGTTCGTGACAGGCTCCACTTCTACCCCTCGAGATTAATCCCGAAGCTAGGCTTTTTGAGTGTCCAGGGTGAGTATATGATGGATCCGCTGCCCGGAGACTCCTCTATCCCTCTGCCTTTATTTTTCCATTTTGAGACAGTTGTTTATTTTCAGACTTGTACTTTCTAAACATCTGTGCTTAGAGGCTCAGGTACTATTCAAACTAGATTCGGGGGTTTATATAGTTGGATTCTGAGTGATTATCTATTTATGATTTGAGACTATTATTTCTTCTTATTTACCTTTTTATGTTGCTTTTGTATGATTGAGTAAGGTACAGGTTTGCCTACCAGGTGGGAATGGGTAGGTGCCCACGCGATCCGTGATTTTGGTCGTGACAAGTTAGTATCAGAGCCCTAGGTTATCCGGTCTATAAGTGTAAGAGCATGTCTACGAGAGTCTTGTGGATCGGTACAATGAGCTCTATACCTATCTGCGAGAGACTATGAGATATTTAGGAAACTTCGAATTCTTTCATTCTTTCGTGCTACTATATAATTGCTATCTAGATTATTCAAATTGGTATCTGATTCACTTCTATTATCTCACAGATGGTGAGGACAAGCCCTACCATTGCTAGCGATGAGGTGCTCGAGCTCGCTATTGGGGCTGGAGCACCGGGACGAGGTCACACTAGAGGGCGCAGCCGTGCTAGAGGTCGTGGTACTGCACCAGCCAGGGGCAGGGCCCCTGTGGCTGGATAGAGGCACGCTAAGATCAGCATCGCCAGAGCCTGAACGCCAGCCTGCACATGAACATACAGTTGAGGGAGGACTGGGACCAGCCCAGACACATCCCAAGCTGATTTCTACTCCGGTGCTTCAGGACACCATGGCTCGTATTCTGCGACTATATAATTGCTATCTAGAATATTCGAATTGGTATCTGATTCACTTCTATTATCTCACAGATGGTGAGGAC
Organism: Lycium ferocissimum; assembly: GCF_029784015.1. Lineage (NCBI taxonomy): Eukaryota > Viridiplantae > Streptophyta > Magnoliopsida > Solanales > Solanaceae > Lycium > Lycium ferocissimum. The sequence continues at coordinate 13,467,148 of NC_081345.1, forward strand.
AAGCCCTACTATTGCTAGCGGTGAGTTGCTCGAGCTCGCTGTTGGGGATGGAGCACCGGGACGAGGTCACACTAGAGGGCGCGGGGTGCCCGGTCGTGGTACGCACCGGCCGGGCGGGGCCTGGGCGGATAGAGGCACGCTAAGATCGGCATCGCATCGCGAGCACGAACGCCGCGCCTGCACATGAACATACGATTAAGGAGGACTGGGACCAGCCCAGACTCATCCCAAGCTGATTTCTACTCCGTTGCTTCAGGACACCATTGCTCGTATTCTGCTACATATTAATGGACATCATATCGTGGGTGGTACCGCTACTCCCAGGGGATCCTAAGCTAGAGCAAGAGTGCAGATTCCTGAGCAGGGACAGACTCAGGGGATGCAGCCTGCTGCTTCTATGGCCTCTCGGATTGATGGGATTCCAATACCTGCTAGTGCTCCTAGGCCCGTCACCCAGTTATGACCCTTAGAGATCAGAAGCTGATTGGTAGATTTCTGAAGCGGGAGCCACCCAGATTCTTTAGTACGCCGAGTAAGGATATTTATATGTTTGTGATGGATATGCATGAGAGGTTGTACAAGATGGGGATTGTTGAGTGCCATGGGGTTGACTACATATCCTACCAGTTACATGGGGACGCGATGAATTGGTGAAGGTCCTTCATTGATGCTTGTCCCGTTAGGTCGCCTCCACTTTCTTGGGAGCAATTTCATCAGGCTTTCCTAGAGAAGTACATCCCCCGTACGTTGAGAGACCAGAGGAGGGATGAGTTCATCCACCTACATCAGAGGGGTATGTCTGTAACTGAGTATGAGGCCCAATTTTTGTCATTGGCACGTTATGCTACATAGTTAATTCCTACTAAATCGGAGAGGGTTAGGAAGTTCGTGGGTGGACTGTTACAACCGTTACATGTGGTGTGTCTTCAGCTGGTCGCCATAAATGTTTCTTTTCAGTCCGTAATAAACTATGCTGTGACTGTTGAGTCAGCTAGGGCCCGAACCCTTGGTGGGGTTAGTAAGAAAAAGCCCCGTCAGTATGGTGGTTACAGTTGGTCGACTTGTAGAGGTGGAGGCCAGTCACCCAGGACTTATCAGCCGCATTCTAGCTGCCCTATTCAGTCAATGCTTTAGACTTCTTTAGATGGCCCTATGAGGCAGAGTGGTTATGGTTCAGGGCATATTCTGTAAGCTCTCATTCTCGGCTAGCCGACCGAGATGGTCACTTCAGTTCTTCAGCTTCAGTGTTTCAGTCTCCGCCATCTTGAGCTTGCTGCTCATGTAGTGATACTGGACATATTGCTAGAGATTGCCCCCGATCGAGACAGAATGGGGCCCAGCAGGGTTCCAGATTCTGAAGACCCATCACGCTTTCCCCGTCAATACTATGCAATCAAATACGAATCGCTAATCAAAATCTAATCAGAGTAAGCCATAACCTACAATGCCGAGCATGAGCCTCAAACCGTCAGACTTGGGCTTTCCCCTTCCGGAGCGCTTCTGAACGCTCAAAGTCTAACAATTAAATGATCTACATTAGACTACAAATCCAACGATATAAATATTGCTATACTTTTAGAAAACCCCAAAATAGACCTAAAGGTGACTACAGCTTTACAAGGGTAAGACGGAAAATTATAAGTTGGGAAAGGTCAATCCGAAGTTTATTAAGTCCAATTACTCATTATCAATACCAATTAGTTCCCAATTTGTCCTAATTTCATCAATAGAAGAAAACCCCTAAATTAAAGAGGATCCCTAATACCCATGACTTTGATTCTTGAAATAAAGGAAGATTCAAGCCTAGAAGCTAATTACTCAATGATTAGATAGTAGAATCAAAAAATAAATCAATAAAACCCAATTAGATTAAGAGAGAGTTATAGTCAACATCCTAGAGTTGGTAAACACATCTTCCCAAATAGCTCGCTAACTATCATGGATTCCATTCTCAATCATAAGGAAATCATAGAGAGAGGAGTAGGAACTTACCAATTAAGATTTTTTTGATCATCTTGTTGTGTTGTAATGACTCGTTTGGTCGTTATGTACGTTTTGACCCTTTTACTCCCGTTGACCCTTCTCCAAATTTCGTTATAGTATTTTGGACTCGCGGTTAGGGGCGACACAGTTCCCGAGGTCATTGGGTGAGTCTTTGTGAGATTTGAGGAATTTTGAACCTTAAAGTGTATATAAAAGGTTTGACGAATAGTAGACTTTTGAGTAATTTTTGGGAATTCTGCCAAATCCATGAGGTCGGGAGGGTAGATTATGACTGTGTGAGATGTTTGGTTCAGCTCCCAAGACATTCGGGATGTTTTGTACCCTTGGTTAGAAACTTGATTTTGGTTGTTTGGGGCTTGACCAAGTCAATGTGACTTCCTTTGAGTATTCCCATGCCAACGGTGGAGTTAGTGGCATGTTTTTACATATGTCTGCATGTTTGATTAGTATCCGGGAGGTCTCGGATGGATGTTGGGATTTTTGGGTGAAACTTGGTGAAAACCAGAATATTTTAGTTTTCTGATGTCCCGTTTCTGCGGGAGAGTCTCCACCTCTGTGGGTCGGCTCATATGGGACTTGGCCTGCAGATGCGAGAGTATGAGGAGTCAAGTGACTCCGCTTCTACAGAACCTTTATGGGCGTAAGCGAGTCCGCATCTGCGGACAAGGTGTATGCGAATGCGGAAATCGCTGAATTAGTGACCTTATATTTCCCAATTTCGAACCGTTCTTTCCATTCTCAAATTCTAAACCTAGAGAGTGTTTGTGTGGGCGATTTCCAGAGCTTTGGGTAAGTTCCTAATTCTCCCTTTTTGATTTACTTATGTTTAAGAATGAAATCCATGGTAGTATTAATAAGCTAATTGGGGAAAATGGGTTAATGAACCCTAGGATGATGATCATAAATCTCTTTCAATCCAATTGGGTTTTATTGGTAAATTTACTGATTTATACCATATAATCATTGGGCAATTAATCCATAGGCTTAAATCTTACTTTTATTTGAAGAATCAAAGTCGTGGAAATTAGGGTTCCTTTCTAATTTGGGGGTTTTCGATCTAATATTGAAATTGATGATTAACTGAGCTTAATTAGTAATTTCAGGGAGAGTATGGGACTTCCCAGGTGTTGATTAACAGATTTTTACTTGAAATTCCTATTTTTCCCTTGTGGCCCCCAGTCTCTCTTTAAAATGGTTATTTTTTATTCGAATAGTATTGTAGCAATTTGGGTATCGTTATTCTCTGTTTCTAATGTAAATTACGTTGTTCAATAGGCGTCAAACATTTGGAAGGGCAAGGCACGCGTCGGATAGTTCGTGGCACCTACTCGGTATCAAGGTAGGTTACAGTTTACCTTTCGGTTAGACTCCAATTATTGAAGCATATGTAGGAGTTAGATATTGACTGGCAAAGCATGTTAGAACTTTGGGTACGGTGTGGAGGTGAAATCCTATTAGGTTGGTTTTGTTGTTTTTTGTGGGCTTGTCTCGTTGTTGTTATTATTGGGCTTGTCACCTTATTTGCTATGTATTGACTTGTATATGCGTTTATCTCGCTCTTGTTATGTCATTTATCATCGGAAAGAGGAAGAACAATGAGATTAGGCTTGAATCGTGATGTGTACTTATGATAAAACACGAATGAGATCTTGATTAGGATTTACTGTTGTTTGAGATATCATGTATGGCATACATCCTCATTTCATATGATGCATTGATATTAACTATGACTTGGTGCTAAATATGATAAATGAGAAAGAAGAGTGTCACGACCCAGCCAGAGGGCTATGACGGGTACCCAGAGATAGCCCACCGAGCACCACCTTTCAAGCTTATCATCAAAATAATCCTGAACGTACACCATTCTCAACACAAACTTATCATGAGATGATCTTCAATTACTCCTCAAAATATACATATATGTATAAGCCCACGAGGCTACAAAAATAATATAGAAGACATACACTAAAGAGATCATAAAACATCTACTTCCCACACATATGTATCTACGAGCCTCTAACTGGAGTAATGAAATCATAAGGACGGGACGGGACCCCGCCATGCCCCTAATATGTACACAAAAGAATATACCAATAAGCTGCAACTCCGGAGTAGTGGAGTGCTCCTGAATATCTGCTAATAGGGCTCCTAAGCGTTTGTGCCGTCTCCCTGTCTACCTGCGGGCATGAACGCAGCGTCCACAAAAGAAAGTACATCAGTACGAACAATGTACTGAGTATGTAAGGCACGTATAACATCATAATAAAGAAATAAGGGAGCATAAGATAAAGAGATAACCTGTAACTGATTGCCTCTTAAGGCGAAGTCATGCATGCTAACTTTTATATTAAACAACATCATATCATATATACATACATAAACTGCCCGATCATATAGGTACGATGTCATCATCATTAGCCCGCGTTCGGGCCTCCCCCGTCCGGGGTAACCATCTCATGCTGCCCACTAGTGGTGTCTGCCTGGCCAACTAGGCACGGTGTAATTATCATCATAGCCGCCCACTACGCCCATCGTAGTGGTATGTGCCTGGCCAACTAGGCACGATGTAATCATACATAAAAACAAGCATGCATGGGAGCCCAATTAAAAGCTACAACTCTATCGGAGTGACGTAAGGTTGGTAACCTCTGATTAAATTATGGAACAATCAACATCACTATGTCTCACCTTGAAGGAACTAGTATCATAAGGTGAGATAGCCAACAATGAATAGCATCAAAGGAATCATAAAATAAGTTCATCAATCTCATAATAACATAAATTCATAAGCTTTGGAATCTCTCGAATTAAAATCATCATCATCATCATTATCGTAGAACATATCCTATCTCTATCTCATAAGAAGCACTTAAGAATTTTGGACTCTCAACATTTGGAATGTAAGAAGGTCATGGAAGTATGTAGGAAATCGTAATATAGGAGTCATGCCTTTGAAGAAAGGTAATTAGCCTTAACATAACTTTATGGCTTCTTCACGACTAAACGTTCTCCTTAACAACTAAATGTTCTCCTTCCAATCTCACAACTCTACATTCAAGAGAATTCGTGCTAAATTAGATCATTTAAAACATGCTTAAGTCTAAACTAAAGTGACTAAGAGGTAACGAAAATTGGGCAGCATTTCCTTTGGTTTGAAAACTTTCTCCATATAATAAAAAAACTCCCAAACATCAATAGCAACACCCATAATACCATAATCAATAGACTTTTTCAAGTTAAACATTGTTCAATCCTCAAAACTCCTTTTCAAAGTCATACATAACCATAATTACAACACAACACCATATTCATTTACATATAATACTTCCTCAACATCCTTAGTATCATTCATAACAATATTATACTCATGGGATACCAAGAATCATGACTCAAGTTAACTTACTACTCAAAATCTCATTATTTCCATAATTGAGCTTGTATTCTAGTTTCTTCTCTCATCCAAGTCTTTCGAACACTCAAATGCTTTTAATAACATGGAATGGAGGTAAACTCACCTTTGATCATGTAAGGATTTGGATGAATATACTTCCCTTGAGAGAAACCCTTAACTTCAAAGCCAAAAGGAATTTTGGCTTCTACAAGCCCTATGACACTTGATCCTTTTGATTCTTGGTGTTTAATCCTTGATTTTCTTGGATTTGTGTTAATATGATGGAGAGAATATTCTGGAGCTTTCAAGACTTTTGGAGATTGTAGGAAATAAATATTATGAACAACGGTCGTCCATTTATAATTGGAACTAGAAAGTTCCAACGAGGCGGTTCGACGAGCGGGTCGACGACCCGTTGACCCGTCGACTTGCTCCGTCGACCTGTGCCTGCAGATCTGAGGTTACAGAAACATATTGACGGTGAGAAATGATGGTCCATCGACATGTCGATGGCCCTGTCGATGGACCGTTGACGCTGACTGATGTCTGCAGATCTCCCTGATTCAGTTCAGATTGCATCGATTCGACTTGTTCTGCCTCCAATCCTGTAAGTTACCAGGAATACCTGCTAGTACATTTGTACACGAGGTAAGACACTCTCTACCTCCAAAACTCAGGCACGGGTCTCCATTCCTAAGGCATACTCGACTAGGAACCATAAGTTCTACTATGACGAAAATGAAAGGCGTAACATTCTCCCTCCCCCCAGAAATATTCGTCCTCGAATGTTGGGTTCTCGGGGATTCTACAAATATTTCACTAGAGTTTTCCCTATAATATGGCATTACCATCCTGTCACAAAGAACCCAAAATATATTGCCTCACAGGGCCACAACAACAATAATAGAAAGAATGGCCATACACGACCAAGAAAGCATCAAAAGAAACATTACATACCTGAGGATAATGGCGTCTCATCCTGAGCCTCTCCTAGGGTTGGAAACAAATGCGGATATTTGGACTTCATACCTTTTTCTGCTTCCCAAGTCGTTTCCTCTCTATTATTGTTTTTCCATAGGACCTTAACTGAGGCTACAACCTTGGTTCTGAGTTTCCACACTTGCTTGTCTAGTATGGCAATGGGTATTTCTTCATAAGTCAACTTCTCGGTGACTTGAACATCATCTATAGGCATGATTCTAGAGGGATCTCTAACACATTTATGGAGGATCGACACATGAAAAACTGGATGGACTGATTCAAATCCTGAAAGTAGATCTAATTCATAAGTCACTTGGCCTACTTTACGCAGAATCCTGTAAGGTCCAGTATATCGGGAACTAAGCTTACCCTTCTTGCCAAATCTCATTACAGCTTTCATTGGCGACACTTTCAGGAATACCCAATCATTAACTTGGAATTTCAAGTTTCGTCAACGGTCATCTGCATAAGATTTCTGATGACTTTGGGCTGTCAGCAACCGGTCTCGGATTAGCTTGATCTTCTCTACCGCTTATTGAATCAATTATGGACCTATTAGTTACGTCTCTCCTACTTCAATCATCCAATTGGTGACCTACACTTCCTTCCATATAGAGCTTCGTACGGGGCCATCTGGATGCTGAAATGATAGCTGTTGTTATATGAAAATTCCATAAGTGGAAAATGATCATCCCAATTACCTCCGAAATCTAATACACATGCCCGCAAAGATGTCCTCCAAGGTCTGAATAGTGCGTTCATCTTGTCCATCCGTCTGTGGGTGAAATGTTGTGCTAAGCCTCACTTGAGTTCCCAAAACTTCTTGGAAGGATTTCCAAAAATTAGTTGTAAATTGCACACCTCTATCTGTGATAATGGACACTGGAACACCATGAAGTCGCACAATCTCTTTAAGGTACAACTTTGCATAATCTTCTGCTGAGTAGGTAGTTCTGACTGGTAGGAAATGAGCTGACTTCGTGAGTCTATCAACAATCACCCATATGGAGTCATACTTATGCCGAGAATGGGGCAAACCTAAAATAAAATTCATGTTGATCACTTCCCATTTCCAGGTTGGAATTTCCATAGCCTGCAACAATCCTCCTGGCTTTTGATGCTCGATTTTCACTTGTTGGCAATTTGAACACTAAGCTACAAAATACGCTATATCTTTCTTCATGCCGTCCCACTAATACATTGAATTGAGATCATGGTACATCTTTGTCGCTCTTGGATGAACAGAATAATGGGAGTAATGGGCTTCTTCCAGAATCTGGCTGTGTAATCCTGCAACATTTGGAACACATAGCCTGCTTCGATACCTGAGAATCCCATTTGCAGAAATCTCAAATGGTGACTTTTCTTTTGGGGAAGTGCATCTCTGTAGTGACTCAACTTGGGATCTTCATATTGACACTTTTTCACTTCCATGTCTAAGGATGAGACAGCTGAGTTATGAACAGTAACTCTTGCATTGCCCGAGTCCATTAGGCGGACTCCTAGGCTAGCAAGCTGGCGGAGCTCACAGACTAATTCTTTCTTCCTCGGCTGAACATCATATAGACTGCCCATAGACTTACGGCTAAGAGCATCGGCCACCATATTTACCTTTCCGGAATGATATAAAATACTCACATCATAGTCTTTCAATAACTCTAACCATCGCCTCTGCCGTAGATTCAACTCTTTTTGCTTGAAGATGTGCTGGAGACTCTTGTGATCGGTATAAATATCAACATGTACACCATACAGATAATGTCTCCACATCTTTAGTGCATGAATAACCGTAGCTAATTCAAGATCATGGGTCGGATAGTTCTTCTCATATTTTCGCAATTGCCTGGAAGCATAGGCAATAACTTTACCGTGCTGTATCAACGGACAGCCCAACCCAATACCGGAGGCGTCACAATAAACAACATAACCTTCGATCCTCCGGAAGTGTCGTGGACCGGGCTGAAGTCAATCTATCTTTCAATTCCCGGAAACCGCGCTCACAAGCATCGGTCCATTAAAATTTTGCCGATTTCTCGAGTTAGCTTCGCTCACAAGGTGCTGAAATAGAAGAAAATCCTTCCACAAATCTTCTGCAATAGCCTGCTAATCCCAGAAAGCTATGGACCTCTGTAGGTGTTGTAGGCGTTAGCCAGGTCTTCACAACCTTAATTTTCTGAGTATCTACTCGGATGCCGTCAACTGAGATAATATGGCCCAGAAAAGTTACAGAATTCAGCCAAAACTCACATTTTAAAAATTTTGCATATAGTTCTCGAGTCCGAAGAATCTCAAGGACAGTATGTAAATGTTCTGCATGCTCCGTTTTTTACTGAGAGTATACCAGAATGTCATCGATCAACACAAACACTATCGGGGCATTAATCAACCCAAATGACATTACCCGAAACTCATAATGACCATATCCGGTTCGGAAAGCCATTTTCGAGATACCTTCTTCTCTAACTCTCACTTAGTGATATCCTGACTTCAGGTCTATCTTGGAAAACTACTTATCACCTTGTAATTGATCAAACAAATCATTGATTCTCGAAAGCGGATACTTATTCTTTATCGTCACTTTGTTCAATTGCCTATAGTCAATGCACATTTGCAAGGAACCATCTTTCTTTCTTACGAACAAGACAGGCGCTCCCCATGGTGATGAACTGGGTCTAATAAATCCCTTTTTGAGTAAATCCTTCCGTCAGTGGCTTCCCGCTCTTCAATTCTCATAGAGCCATTCTATAAGGAGGAATAGATATAAAGTTCGGTGTCCAAGAGCACATCAATAGTAAAATCAATCTCCCGTTCCGGTGGAAGACCTGGGAGTTCATCTGGAAATACATCCGAAAACTCATTTACTACCGGGACGGATTGAAGAGTCGGTCACTTTTCTTCAGTGTCACGAACCCGGACTAAATGATAAATATATCCTTTTGCAATCATCTTCCTCGCTTTGAGATAGAAAATAAACCTACCTCTTGGAGATGCTGTGCTACCTTTCCATTCAAGCACTGGTTCTCCTGGGAATTGGAATCAAACCATTTTTGTTCTACAATCCACATTAGCATAAAAAGAGGCCAATCAATCCATGCCCATAATCACATCAAAATTTGACATTTCCAACTCAATCAAATCAGCTATAGTCTGGCGATCACATACCACAATCGCACAATTTCTATATACTTGTTTAGCTATTACCGAGTCACCAACAGGAGTATACACCTCAAAAGTTTTGATTGGCTCGGGTTTCACCCCAATACGACTAGAAATATAAGGAGTGATATACGACAAGGCAGAACCCGGATCAATCAGTGCATAAATATTATAGGAGAATATAGATAATATACTTGTGACCACGTCAGGGCAGGACTCAAGATCCTGCCATCCGGCTAATGTATATATACGGGGCTGGGGGTCACTCGAACTAGATGCTCCCCCTCTGTCCCTGCCACGGCCTATTAAAGTTTGGGGAGTCTGCCCTACAGGGCGCACAGACGAAAAAGAACCAGCTACTGATCCTATGGGCTGGACCCCAACTCTGCCACTCATCGATGGACAATCACACATTATATGCCCAGTCTGACCACATGCATAACAAGCATTTGAGCCTCGGTGACACTGACCTGCATGTAATCTACCGCTCTAGCTGCATTGTGGTACCGGTGGTCTCCTCTAACTAGGATCACTTACCCGATCCAGAATAAATGGGGCGATCAAATCTCCTGCCCACAAATCGAGGTGGGGCACTAGCCGTAGACTGGCCTGAATATCTGGAATATGTTGCCTCTGGTCCCCTCTATACTAACTACTAGCACCGGCAGATCTGGTTTCTTACTATGCCCTCTATTAATATCACGCTCACCCTTGTGCTGCTGCTACTGCTCTTCTAAATTCTTAGCGTGATCTTGAATACGAGAGATATCCATCCCTTCCTGGAGTGAAGCTGTCAAGCAATCTTTAATCAAATGTGGCCCTAAGCCACTCACGAATCGATGTACCCGATCCCCCATATCGGCTGCTATGGTCGAGGCATACCTAGCCAACCAATTAAAACGAAGACTATACTCCTGAGCACTCATATTCTCTTGACTTAAATTCAAAAACCTGTTAGCTCGGGCCCAATAGACCTCAGGTGGCAAATAATGGTAGATGAAAGCATCTACGAATTCCTACCATATCGGGAGAGGTGGTGAAAAATAATGACGGATGAAAGCATCTACGAATTCCTGCCATGCCGGGAGAGGTGCATTCTCCTTTCTCGAAGATATCCAATAATTATACCAAAGGATAGCCACATCCCGCAATCTATAGGATGCTAACTCCACTGACTCAGTATCAGACGCGTGTATTATTCTCGTCGTCCTCAGCATCTCATCTACAAAGCCCTGTGGGTCTTCATCCGGCTTTGACCTAAAAATTTCTGGAGGATTCAAACTCAAAAAATCACGAGCCCTTGCACTAACTGCTCTATCACCTAGACCCGCACCCTGCCGCTGTGCTTGAGCAAAAGAACTAGCTGGGTCAATAACTGAATAGCCTTGGTCATCTGCTGGCCAGAAGCACCCGATGGAGGAACTGGAGGCATTGGAGCTGGAGTGGAGACCCTTTCATGCTCCTCTAATATAGGCGGAGTATGAGAAGTATGAGATGGAGCCTCATTATAGGACTCACCCTCTTCTATAATTACCGGTGGCTTCTGTTCAATCCGCCTCCCTATCGCAGTCTTGCCCTTCTGGGCGGCTGTTGCTTTTCTCTTCATTGGCATCGCTGAAATCATAACACCCAATTAGGGAAAAGAGAAATCTTATATTATAGCTCTATCGCAAGATCTATGAAGAAGAAGGACAGTCATTATTCCTAAATGCCCCGCAGCCTCTTGTTTATAAGTGTGGCATGCTTCACACCCATAAACAAGACTCTATTGGACACGGCTTGTAGACACATCCTAGGACGGAACTGCTCTGATACCACTTTTACCACGACCTAGCCAGAGAGCCATGACAGGTACCCGGAGCTAGCCCATCGAGCACCACCTTTCAGGCTTATCATCAAACTCATCCTGAACATACACCATTCTCAACACAAACTTCTCATGAGATGATCTTCAATTACTCCTCAAATTATACATATATGTACAAGCCCACGAGGCTACAAAAATAATATACAAGACATACACTAAAGAGATCATAAAATATCTACTTCCCACACATATGTATCTACGAGCCTCTAACTGGAGTACTGAAATCATAAGGAAGAGATAGGTCCCTGCCATGCCCCTAATATGTACACAAAAGAATATACCAATAAGCTGCAACTCCGGAGTAGTGGAGTGCTCTTGAATATCTACTGATAGGGCTCCTAAGCGTCTGTGCCATCTCCCTGTCTACCTGCGGCCATGAACGTAGCGTCCACAAAAGAAAGTACATCAGTACGAATAATGTACTGAGCATGTAAGGCATGTATAACATCATAATAAAGAAATAAGAGAGTACAAGATGAAGAGATAACCTGTAACTGATTGCCTCTTAAGGAGGAGTCATGCATGCTAACTTTTATATTAAACAACATCATATCATATATACATACATAAACTGCCCGACCATATAGGTACGGTGTGATCATCATTAGCCCGCGTTCGGGGTAACCATCTCATGACGCCCGCTATTGGTGTATGTCTGACCAACTAGGCACAGTGTACTTATCATCATAGCCCCCTACTATGCCCATCGTAGTGGTGTCTGCTCGGCCAACTAGGCACGGTGTAATCATACATAAAAACAAGCATGTATGGGAGCCCAATTAAAAGCTACAACTCTATCGGAGTGATGTAAGGTCGGTAACCTCCGATTATATTATGGAACAATCATCATCACTGTGTCTCACCTTGAAGGAACTAATATCATGAGGTGAGATAGCTAACAACGAATAGCATCAAAGGAATCATAAAATAAGATCATCAATCTCATAATAACATCAATTCATATGCTTTGGAATCTCTCGAATTAAAATCATCATCATTATCATAGAACATATCTTATCTCTATCTTATAAGAAGCACTTAAGAATCTTGGACTCTCAACATTTGGAATGTAAGAAGGTCATGGAAGTATGTAGGAAATCGTAATATAGGAGTCATGCCTTTGAAAGAAAGGGGATTAGCCTTAACCTAAATTTAAGGCTTCTTCACGACTAAACGTTCTCCTTAACGACTAAACGTTCTCCTTCCAAGCTCAGAACTCTACATTCAAGAGAATTCGTGCTAAATTAGATCATTTAAAACATGCTTAAGTCTAAACTAAAGCGACTAAGAGCTAACGAAAATTGGGTAGCATTCCCTTTGGTTCGTAAGCTTTCGCCATATAATAAAAAATTCCCAAACATCAATAGCAACACCCATAATACCATAATGAATAGACTTTTTCAAGTTAAACACTGTTCAATCCTCAAAACTCCTTTTCAAAGTCATCCATAACTGTAATTACAACATAACACCATATTCATTTACATATAATACTTCCTCAACATCCTTAGTATCATTCATAACAAAATTATATCATTAGTATCATTCATAACAAAATATACTCATAGGATACTAAGAATCATGACTCAAGTTAACTCACTACTCAAAATCTCATTATTTCCATATTTGAGCTCATATTCTTGTTTCTTCTCTCATCTATGTCTTTAAACCACTCAAATGCTTTTAATAACATGGAATGGATGTAAAACTCACCTTTGATCATGTAAGGATGAACTTTGGACCCTTGAGAGAAACCCCCAACTTCAATACCAAACAGAATCATGGCTTCTACAAACCCTAGGAGCCTTCCTTCACTTGATCCTCTTGTTCTTGGTCTTTAATCCTTGATTTCTCTTGGATTTGTGTTAATATAATGGAGAGAATATTTTGGAGCTTTCAATACATTTGGAGAAGGTAGGAAATGAAGATTATGAAGCGAGGCGGTTTGACGAACAGGTCGACGACTCGTTGACTTGCTCCATCGACCTGTGCTTGTAGATCCGAGGTTGGAAAAACACTTTGACAAAGGTGTAATGATGGTCCGTTGATGCTGACTGATGTTTGCAAATCTCTCCGATTCAGTTCAGGTTGCGTCGATTCGATTAATTCCGCCTCCAATCCTGGAAGTTACCAGGAATACCTGCTGGTACATTTGTACATAAGGTAAGATACTTTCTACCTCCAAAACTCAAGCACGGGTCTCCATTCCTAAGGCATACACGACTAGGAACCATAAGTTCTACTATGACAATAACGAGCGGTGTAACAAGGAGCATCCGAGGTCTTTGCCTGATCGTGTAAAGAGAGATGAGAATCTATGATCCGAGGTTGTTAAAGGAGTGGAATGTGTTATATACTCGCTGCTCGAGGTTTCTTGTCAGGACGAGAGTGTACATGGCCTTCACAGGTCCCTAATGGTTCATGAAATTTTAGATGTGGAGGTTTTTGTCCTTAGCATATATGTACGGTATGAATAGTTGGCCAAAGGCATTGCATTGCATTGCATATGCATTCACACTTACATCCATTCTTCATTGCGTGATTTTTATATGGCACTTGATATTTGAATTGATCCTATGTTGAATTAGTTCGTGCATGTGCTTGATTGTTTACATGTCTACTTGTTGATTTCTTTCTTCATATATGTGAACTAATTAGTGTCATCCTATGATACCTACAACTACTAGTTGTTTTTACTGAAACTACCTTGTTGTACTCTTTTTTGTCATAGGCTTTACTTTCGGACCTCGCGAGTGATCCCAAGGCCTGTTTGCTGAGTTCCCAGGGGGAGCTACTTGATGGATTCCGCAGCCCAGAGATTCCTCTTTTAATACTTGTCTTCTCTTTCCTTCTAAGGCAGTATTCATACTATGACACTTGTATTTACTCCAAACTTGTAGAGTATTATTAGTAGCTATTGCACTGTATTTAGACCAAATTTTGGGGATGATGCATTTCTTATTATGCACTTATTCTATCTTATATATGCTAAGACTGCTTAAATATTTCTATGCCCTTTACGTATGTTTAAAATCCATGCTGATTAAGGGAAGGGTTCGCCCGTCAGGGGGGTTAGCGTGGGTGCCCGCTCAATCCTCTAGTTGGGTCCTGAAAAGTTGTTATCATAGTCCTAGTAGAGTCTGCGGATCAGTACGATGAGCTCCGTACTTAGCTGGAAGAGGCTATAGAACATTTAGGAAACTTTTAATTCTTTCATTGTTTCGTGCTACCTCGTTCAAATTGGTATCTAGGATGTTTAAATTTGTATCTGATTTCACTTCTATTCTCTCATAGATGGTGAGGACCCGCGCTACTATTATAAGGGATGAGGTACCCGAGCCCACAGTTAGGGACGGAGTATGAGGACGAGGCCGAGCGAAAGGTAATGACAGGGGTTGTGGCGCAGCACCAGCCAGGTGCAAGGCCCCTGCGGTTGGTCAGAGATGAGCCAGATCCTTATCTCCAGACCTAGAGCATCAAACTGAGAATGAGCCCATGGATAAGGTAGAGTTGGGACCAGCCCAGGCTCAGCCCGATATGATTGCTACTCCTGTGCTTCAGGACACCATGGTTCGTATTCTGCACTATCTTGATGGTTTGCACGCAGCGGGGGGCCTTTCAGCCACTCCATGAGAGTTTCTGAATGAAGCGAGAGCAGAGACTCCCGAGGAGGGCAAGACTCAGGGGATGCAGCCTATTGCTGCTATGGCTCCCCGTATCGATAAGATCCTAGCACCTGTATGTGTTCTTAGGCCTGTTGTCGGTCCAGCTATGATCTTTGGAGATCATGAGTTGTGTCCAAGATTTATGTAATAACCCGTTCTGTCGTTACTGTGTATTTTTGAAATATTCATGACGTTGGCAGCTGGAGACATGCTCGAACTCCCCTTACTATTTGGGAAACGTTAACTTGATCAAGAAATCGTATGAGTTGCGTGTAAAGAATTGGATCTGAGCCCCCTGGGCCCAGTAGTGCCGCTACAGCGCCTTCCAAGCCGCCCCCAGCGGTGGCGCAACAGCGGCGTTCCAACCGCAAAAGCGGTATAATAAGGATTTCCCATAAACCGCCCTAACGGTACCTTGGGCGCAGGAGCAGTACCGCTGGAGTGGTGACGCAACCGCCCCAGTGGTTACGAGTTGTGACTCCAGCTATTTAAGTGACATTTCAGGAATTAACCTCGTTTTTCCAAACCCTAAAGATTCCAGCCGCCATTGGGTATTTTTGGGGAAAAACTTGATCTTCTCTTAGGAGAAGTATTGCTTCTAACCTTCCCCATTCTTCCTTACAATTAGAGATTCCTACCAAGAATCCCTCATCTAGAAATCACAAAATATTGGGAATCTCAATCCCTCAAGTTCCAAAAAGATGAATCCTTTATTCTTCTTGATACAGAATCCTTGGGTTATTTCCCTTGTTCATTATCCTAACATGGTTCTTAATCTAATCCTTCATTTCGTCCTTTGAAGCACAAATAGATCTCTGCTATTGACCTTGAAAATGGGTTTCTTAAAGATAAGCCTAAGATGGCAACTTGACCTAGCTAGTGACTTAGAATATTGTCATGAAGTCGTAAATGAAGGTTGATTGATCAACTAGCATTGTGAAAGTAAATCTAAAGGTAGAATAAATTCTATATCTACCTTATCAATTTCGAAGTCCTTGATATGCACTCTAATGGTAAATTCTACTGTTGGGGCTCATGAGTGTCTCTAAGCTTTTTCTGTGGGTTACGATATGGTGACCAAATTGAAGGATCAACAGATGTTCGTGCCACCTGCTCAGCGATTAGTTAGGTTATGGCTTCCCTTCGGTAGACTCCAGCTAGTTGCCCATATCGTTGCTGTTAGAAGAAACGGAGAATGCATGTGTAGGAATCAGAGATTTAGGGTGAAATTCTAGAATGGTATTGTGGTGTGACTTATTTGTTCGGGCTTGTTGCCTGTAGATTCCTTAGGTGTTGATGTGGTTTTTCTTTATTATCAGTGGATTTATGTAAGTTGGGAGTAGCGGACGAAACCTATTTCGCGTCTAACGATGAAAACTTTCTGTAATACGTGATTACTCGTGTTATGTTATTAACGGTGAATCTAGCTGCTAAACGAGAGAATAAAATGTACCCACGGTTGTGATTAAGTTCTAGTTAAGTTGTGATGAATGACTTCGAGTGTAGGGTGAGATTCTTATCTTAAGCTAATAGGCTGAGTTAAGGAAGTGGTAATAATGTATATCAACTGATTGATCTGTTATGTGTAGTGACTAGCCACCCCATCATGTTATGTTGACCGCTCTATTGTGTGGGCTTGAAGCCATGAGTTGTTGGTAGATATTAGATCCTGTTATTCATCTTGACTTGGATATATTATTGGCATACCCACTATTGGTATTGTGATATTGATATATGGTTGGCATACCCACTGTTGGTATTGTGATGATACATTATTAGCGAACCCCATTGTTAGTACTTGTGATAATTGAATTGGATTGTTGATGTTGATACACACATTGCATACCTTCTCACTCATTCATTATGCATGGCCGATACCTATTGATAATCCGGTATCGTTGATTATATGAAACTGATATTTGATAAACACTTTTACTTGAGTGATTGTGAGAAGGTTGATGTCCGAAGATCAATTCCGGAATCGTTGATTGCATGAAACTGATATTTGATAAATTCTTTTACTTGAGTGATTGTGAGAAGGCTGATGTCCAAAGATCAATTCCGAAATTGTTGATTGTATGAAACTGATATTTGATAAACTCTTTTATTTGAGTGATTGTGAGATGGCCGATGTCCGATAATCCATTCCGGCATCATTGTTGCATGGCTGATTCTGATGATATTTCTGAAATTATTTTTAGTGCATGGACTTCGCGGGTCCTTCAGAGTGGTGCTCGTGAGAACCCCTCGTGGACAAAGATCCGGGGTCCCGTCTGTCTATTGGGCTAAGATCCGAGACCTGTGGCACTTAGACTTTGCGAGTCACGCTAGATTGTGCTACCGAGACCTCGATATTTCCATTCGGAGTACATATGTACACCTCATTTACATGGCATTGCATTGCATTCATACACTATTGCATTGCATTGCATTATGGATTGATTCTGAGATGTTTTGGTGTTGTACTTGTAATGTTGGATTTGGGCGTGATTTATGCATACTTGGCACCTTGGGGGATTAGATGCTTTACTTAGGAAATGATGGGTGTTTGGGTCTGGATTTGTTGTTTGAACTTGTTGAAGTAGCCATAAATCGTCCGGAATATTAGCTATATGTTCAGTCTCTATGTGCTGTAGGATAATGGGTGTCTTAAGATAAGTTGACCGCTAGACTAATACGAATGAGTAAATGACATGCGAATTGTGAGTCTGACTGGTGAATATTTGAGTGAAGTTAATGATTAAAGGGTATTGTTGTACATTGTGTAGTAGATAGACGTATGAATTGGTTGAGTTGTTATCATGCTTGTCTGTGAATTTTTTAGTGATATGTGTTACTAACCACTGTCGGCCTATGATACTTACTCAGTAGACGTGGTTTGTACTGATATTACACTTGCTATACCCTTGTGGGGTGTAGATTGTTTCAGGTGATTGGGTGAAGCATATGTGGAAATACGCGGTGCCTATTTGGAAGGCCTCCTCCCAATTCATTCCGAGATAGAGGTTGAGTCTTAGAGTGTAGTGGAAATCTGGAATTAATTAGTCGCTCTTGTACTAGTCAAGACCAGGTCATGGGAAGTCGAATTGAGTCTTTAATTATTTACTAGTATACGTACCCGCGCGATGCGCGGTCAGTTGATAAACGTAATCATAAATATATGTGTTTAATTATTGAACAATTCAAGATTTGGTTTGTTGTAAAATGATATTGTAAAGTTTACACGAGAGAATGTTAGCATATTTAGCACCTTGACAGGTTATAATAGTTAATACTTATAAAAACAAACCAATATTTTAGATACTATGTCATGTAAAGACCATACTGGTTTATTATTGATATGGTGGCTTATAATCTACAATGATTAAGGAATCACCTTCAAAATATAGTCTGCAATACATAGTATCAATGAACCATCCCGAATAGCGTAACACATTCACTCATTTTTAAAATCTAAAATCATGTTTTATTTAGTTGGCTATCTACTCGAACCAAGAAATACTCTAGGTAATTTTTTTGCGAAAGAATATTTACATTCTTAAGAGGCCATTTACTTAAAGCAAAGTGTAGTTCAAGACCGCCTTTGCAGTTTTTATGTCAATGCTCTGCACAATCTTTGAAATATTTCACAGCTTTATAATAAGATGTCCTTCAAAAGACCCAAGATATTCTTGAATTGGAAATAAAGAATCTTTTTTACACCAAGAACAAAAGTATGTATGAGTACTTCTTGAATACAGATGCACAACTATGAGTACTTCTTTATGCAGATGCTATTTGGGCATGGTTAACACTGTTCTATGAATGACTAATATGCCAAGAACCAACTTTTCCAAAATCACTATGGACAATTGGCTTGACGATTAAGTAGCAAGGGCACAAGCAATGAGTTGTATTAGAATTCCATAAGCAATTCCTCTGGTACAAATCAATAAAATAAGACTGATATAAATTAAAGGAATAATATATTTTGGAACAAAAGTTGCATGCTAGCACAACTGACTTGTCCATCCTCTGTGCCGAATTCATTTATAGTTAGTAACTAAAGATTTCTCAATTCTTCTGAGCGATGGAACATGATAAAATAACCATATGCAATTAGCAAGAAATAAATAAACACCTGCATTCCAAACCTCGCCATATTTTTCACGGACTCAATCTCTATAAATTCTAACAAAGAACTACGTTCCAACATAATTAGTCCGTGAAAATGATTTACTGTGTAAATTTTTTGATATGCAATAAAGAGCATTTTTAGATAAAGAATAATCTCCAAATATAAGAAGCCTTAATATTTACATGTAGTCCATAAAAGATAAGCACTGGAACCTATGTAACTGGTCTATATGAAAACATCTCGTTAAAAATAAATTAGTTGCTTGAAATAAAACAGAAAAGCTGATATTTGACTTAATATATCTTCTTCAAGTCATCAGAAACACAAGTCATATTCGAGATACAGATGCAAAATCATCTAAGCTACAATTAAAATTAAGTGGTGAAATAACATATTTGGTACTTGAAATTTTGAACAACTAAGTGATGTTCAAACAATGACACAAAGATTAAAAAATCATAAAGGTAAATAGCTGAAATATTTACCCAAATAAAGTTGAAGCAATTCTAGAAATTAGAAAAATGTATTGCAAATATGTGATGATTCCACCATCTCTTGTAGCCAGTGGCGGAGCCACATATAGTTGAGGGGTGTCCGACACCCCTTCGTCAGAAAATTACACTGTGTAGCTAGGTAAATTTTTTATTTTTATGTATATATACTACATATTGACACTCCTTGGCTTCTTCGTGAATTTACTTCTTTATATTTTGACACCCCTTAGTGAAAATTCTGACTCTGCCACTGCTTGTAGCAATTATAACAACATAGCCCTTTATTATGGCCTATCTGTGGATATCTGTAGTAAAGATTTTACACCTAGGTGAGACACCCAAGTCAATCGATTGTCACGATACTCCTCAAAAGTTAGTTGAGCCGATGGAAATGAAAGATATAAACAAATATAAATGAACAATCTTTACGCGGCTTTATGCTTTGATGCTCCATAGAATGTCTATCACCGCAAAAATAGATCAAAAATACGTAGAACGACATATCTTCTATATATTATTAAGAAGAAGAAAGTCAGCCATGAGATTTTTTGCCAAGCACTTGGCAATGTAGGTTAAAATATCAAATTGGTTGTTACATAGAGGTAAAACTTTCTAGATAACCTCTTTCCCTCCTTTAAATTCCTCTGCCTTGATCTAGCAAAGTTATTGTGGCATACAACTCTACTATCAGTTGAAACCCTTTTACCTGCTTAACACCTTTCACACACTTGGCCAGAAAATACCAAACCAATCGGAACAGAAGTTTAACTGGGAAAACTTCTGATGAGTCAATTTTCACAAAAAGCTTGTTGTATTCTCTAGAAAATTGTTGTCATCTCCACGCACTAACCTATAAGGATTATAGCTATTGCTGCACCTTTTGTTACCATGCCACGAAAACATAAATTTAGCACTAATATAAATACAAAATTGAGCTCCAATACCATAAATAAGAAATAAGATAAATCTAATAAAAGAATACTCACTCGATGTAAGATGTAGAAAATTGCGAAATTTGGGCAAACAAAACAAAATGTATGCTTTCGAAGAAACATTAGTATCTTGTCTTGACAATTGAAGCGCACAAATTCTTAGTGAAATGCAAATAGAACAAAAACATAATACAAATACACAACTGAAGAGTTAAGAGTTTATTGAAAGAAAGAAGGAAACCTAAAAGACTACTCAGTCCATTGTAATAGGCTGTTGTAAAAACATGTAGGTTTTTACCGGACCTAAAAGTACTATAACCTTTTCAAACAGAGATGAATATATTGAATTAACATTTGGTTCGTACTAAATGGATACAAATAACACTGAATTACAAAAATTATAATTGCACTAAACAATTGCCAAGTGATGAATGACCAGGAAAACAATGCCCGAACTGGAGCGTATATAATATAGTCAATAGCTAGAGATACTGATATGTATCCCTAAATTGAAATTTGAACGAATCACCATCTTTGAATTCAAGTAAAGGCTACATTATCGTTTCCAAAGGAAGGAGGGCAAGATAATTCCCAAAGTAAATGAGCTTAACTTTCTTGTCAACTTTAGGATTTGCTTTCAAGAAAGCTTCCTAAAAATTCTCAAAGACAGAGAGCAATCCTAGTTAAATGAAAACTAAACATGAGATCCAGCAGATTACAATTTCATGTAGAGTAAGCTCAAGAAAAGTCCAGAAGAGAAAACTAACCATTTCTTGCTTTCTTGATCCTCCGTTGGCCGTTGCTACCAAAAGCGCCATCTACTTTTCAAAAGAGTATTACTCTCTTCTAATACAGCACTGTCAATATTTGTTGTTATAACTTTCCATATGAATCTGCCCTGCAATCCGTTGCCATCAAGTTATAGCCTTTGGGGCTCATCACCCATTGCTTCCGCATATTACTACTACTTCACCAAATGTACTTCTTGTCGTGCTGTCTCCACTATCTGGGCAATCTAATCCTGGACAACCCGCTAGAATGCTTTTTAATGTCAATTCAATTTTGACTCAAATAAGTAAAGAAGCAAGTTCCATTATAGAACTTCGAATTATTTTCAGACAACTGTGTCTTAATACTATCATGCAAAGATGCATATCTCAACGATCTATTAAGACTATCTCTATTGACGCTGAGTAGGTGTCTTATTCAAATATGTTTCCTAGAAAATTACTAAGACAAAAAGGCAAAGAATTTAATGCCTCAAGCGTAGATAGCGTCAAGAGCGCACATCTTAGTTAATCTCATTATATTATGCGTTGTTATTTGAGTTGTCACTATAAACAAAAAACAAAAATGACAATTCCAAAATCAAGATCAGAGGATAACATAGGACAGTTACCCTCTTCATTTATTCAAACAAAAGAAATCAATTCTGTGATAAGTCAATTGTATCCACAAAGAAGAACTCATGATATATATTTAACAAAGTCATCATGAAATAATACTTTGACCCTAACATTATAGCTTAAATAAGAATTGCTTACACTTTATGTAGGACCTAAATTTTCAAGAAGGCAGTCACATTTCAACGAATAAACTGTAAAAAGATTGCACTATAGTTAGCAAATATGAAACAGACCACATGCTCAGGCCTTGGTACTTGTGACAGAGAATCTGAAGCCGCTATTCTCAAGCTCGAATTCTGAATTCACAGACATTGTCAAGCTTGAGAGCGCAGAGTCTGAACATATGAGCCATCTTCTGTATACGAAATAAACGGAAAGAAAAACTCCTGAACTTTGAGTAAGAATTCAGAAATCTGAGTGGTTTTCTTCTTTGATGTTTTCTGTAAACTGATGATTGGTTATCCCGGATTGTTTTTTTTTTTTTTCCCTTTCCGTGAATATGCTTTGTTCTCTCTATGCATTTTGTTTATGTGTGTCGTGTATATATCTTTTTGTGCAGGCGATGACTTATGTTTATTTGTGTGAGCATGGTGCAGATTAAGGGGTAAATGGGGAAGTGGGAGTTGAACGCGGGATTCACGGTGGGTTAGGATTAGTTGTCTTTTTTTTTTTCTGACTTCCTAAAGTAACTGTCAAGTTGAATTTTAAAAATAAAAAAGAAAAAAAAGGCAAACAGTAACTAATAATCCTGATTGGAACTAAATTATCCCTACGTTTCTCTTTTTTCAGTTTTTAGCTTTACCACTTTGTAACTTCCCAATTATTTTTAAATTCAAATTCAAAACACTAACTAAAGTAACTAATTATTACCTAAATGAACTAACTTTTTTCCTAAAACTATCCTGTTTTTAATAATACTAGTATACGTATCCGCGCGATGCGCGGTCGGTTTATACATGTAATCATGAATATACAGGTTTATTGAATAATTTTAAGATTTAACTTCTTGTAAAATAATATTGTAAAGCTTACATGAAAGACTGCTAGCATATTTAGCACATCATAGGTTATAATAGTTAATACTTATTAAAACAAACCAATATATAAGCTTAGTTCATTGTCTAAATTTGTTATATAAGCTTAGTTCATTGTCTAAATTTGTTAACAATATCTTTAGCATTACTTAATTATTTAGTTTATTTATTTTACAAATTATTTAAAAATGATAAATATCCTCATACAGTCCCTTCTTTTTTATATATATTTCTACATTATAATTTTTTATTTATATACTTTTTATTTTTATTTTTCCATATCTATTGTGTTTGCATTTTTAAGTACTTTATCATATGAATATTTATTAGTTTTTCACTTGTTTCCTTGCATATCACTCCTGTTTTAATATATAAATAACTATTTTTTACTCCTTAACAATACTTATTGCTACATTTCACTTTTATCATATAAGAAAAAAAAAATGATCGGATTAATTTAATGTCTATGAAGAAAAGGTGACCCCACTTGCATGTTAGACTCAATTACTTTTTCTCTGTTAACCGATAACATTTATCTTATTTTTATTTATCGCATTATCAACTATTTAGTAATTCTACATTCATTATATTGCCAATTAGCTTGATATCATTATCCACTAACTATTGTCTTAGATATACATTTTTCTAACTCGTCGTTTTAAAAAACTTTTATTTTGCTGTTCCCAGTACTTCAATTTTCTAAATTTATCAATAATGTTTTTAGTGTCATTTTAATTACTTTTTTTTTAAAGATTAATTCACTCATTTTTAACCCACTCTTAGTACATTTTTTCTACTTTATCTTTTTATTAACTTTTGTATATTTAGTGTTTATATCTTATCAAAATAATATAATATTTCATAGGAGTACTATATTATGTTTTTGAATTCGTTGAATTCATCTAATGTATAAACAAAATAATTTTATTATTATTTTATATTTTTTTTCCATAAACAACTGGTATTTTATCATAATATATATCAGTATTTATAACAATCAGTATTTAAGTATTACATGCAATAAGAAATTATTATTTTTGTCTTTAATAGAATGCTTTTAGTTTTAATTTTAAGTTATGAGATTATGTACATGAGAAATTTGATTATTTTTATTTACTTTTATTGCTTAAAATTATTTCAAATTTTAATATACTTTTGCCTTTATGTTATTAAGATTTCAGCTTATGAATTTTTTATAGGATGAGTTTCATAATTCAAGACTTTCTCATCTTAAATTTTGCTAATCTTAAATGCCTTTATGTTATTAAGTGTCACAATTATTGGTGCATTCTTTTCATTCATGTATGCATCATTTCCACTATGATATTTTGATTAGTCTCATTTAGTGGTTTACTGTCTGTAATCGACAAAGGATTTGAATAAGAAATTGACAAAGGATTCCTATTAAGTGGATATCACATCTTCAAATTTAAAATTTAATTCAACTTCAAAACTAACCTTGAAAGGTAGCATCAGCGGATGATATTGTTCGCCTCGATTCTTTAAATTCATGTGTTCATGGAGACGTGATCTTTTTTTGAATCGGTAAACCTCATTCTCATCCTTGCAATTCCTCTAGCTTCAGTTCTCTCTATTTTCTCTCTTGACTGATGCGTAGTTATCTCTTGGAGAGATGCATCCGCTTCCTGCTCCACTGCATGAATGCTGAGGGAACTGAGTATTCATTCCAAAGAACTGAACTCATTCTCATTCTTGCAACCCCGTTCATTGGATTTCACAGAAGGCATTAAATCACAATTTAAGATTTAATTTCAACTGACAGTTTTAAGAATATTGTGCACCAGCAGTTTTAAAACTACACAAGCACTTCTTTTATGGAAAATGTGATTTATTTTGAATAAAGCAATTTTCTTTTAATCTTATCCATTACTCCATCGTGCAGCACCTAACTTCCGCAAAAACTACCTCCTTTTCCTAGATTTCCTTTTTTGTGTATTTTTTTTTTCCAAATTTAAATTCAAGTTAAAAAACAAAACTAATTATTAACTAATTAACTATTTTTTGTCCTAAAACTACCACATGTCTCAATCCTATGCTGCCACTTGTTAAAATCTTAGGGCAAACTATCCTCTTTTTAATAATATATAGATTGTTGTAAACATATAAACTTTGAGTTTATTGAATATATTATGGAGTTCCGCTGTATTTCTAATTATCTAATGCTTAAAAGGATTTGTTGCTTAATTGATGTATGAATGAATGAGAGGGTTCGCCTACCGAGGAGGGAAAGGTACGTGCCCGCACAATCTCGAATTTGGTCGTGACAAGTTTGTACCAGAGCCTAGGTTACCGGTCTCACAAGTACCAGAGCAATTTCTAGTAGAGTCTCGTGGAATGGTATGTAGACGTCCGTACCCGTCCACGGGAGGCTATAGGGCATCTAGTAAAGTTTCCTTTCTTTCTTTCAAATCGTGCCACTTCGATAAAATTGGTATCTCGGTGGGCCTAATTGGTAACTAGACGATTCCAATTGGTATCTACGCGCGAAAGGCAAGTCGTATTCGGAATCAGGTCTGATATGTGTTGAGTATGGTCGAGTTAAGATTTTAGTTGTGAAACGATCCAAGTTGGTATAGTATTACTGATAGGTATTACGCTCCAGCGGTCAGCCAACTTCTGTATCGTTACCGTTGTAGCGGTAAGGCCACCGCTGAAGCGGTCCCTGCTATTCATTCTTGACCGCTTTCGCGGCCCTTCTACCGCCGAAGTGGGACCGGTGTAGCGCTCTGAGAGACCGCCGAAGCAGTACTGTATGATTCAGAGTCCTGAATCCTTCCCCTGTTTTCAGCCTGTTTCCCCTATTTTAGCCATTTAACAGACCAGATAAAGCAACAATAGCTTGACCAATCGACAATTATATAAAAACAAACCCGACGAGGGCAAGCGTCACTCAAACCATTATACAAACATCATTACCATTACCAAAACAAGAAAATCAAATAGTCCCGTATTCCAGCAAATTATCCGAATGTTAAGCCCAAACAAGGCTAACCAAAAACCAAAAGACATCATCCAAACAAAGGGAGCAGCACAAACCAAATGGGACAAAGGAAATTGTCTAAACAACAAGGCCCGACATGGGCTACCATATCATCATCAAAGGGAAAAAGGGGGGAAGAGGGGTCTCTAATCATCCATCTTGCTCATGGCATCATCATCGTCAGAGCTACCAAATACCACCCCCTGCCCAGCTGCACCACCAACCTCTCGAGGCATCTCTAGGAAGGAATACCTGTTCGAGTAGTCCTCATCTTCCACGGGAATCAGCATGCCGAGGCGCATGGTGTCCCATATGGCCTTAGTCCCTCTCCAATTATGGACGAACACCTTTTCCAGGGATCTGTTCCTGGCAATCTCAGCATCGAACTCCTCTCGAAGTTTCCTGTGGTCTGTGGCCAAGGTAGAATAGACCGTCTGTATGGAGGCGAGGGACTCTTCCATGGTCTTCTGGGTGTTTAAATAACCCTTCATCTCATCCCTAGTGACAAAGGCGGCAGCATCCCCTAACGAGCTAGAACCCTCCGAGAACATAGGCAACTTCTGGAACATACCTACTATCTCATCAAAGCGTGCATCCATGCGCTCAAATGGGCCCTGAAGGCGAGAGGCCACAGCCTCTGTCTCCTGACCGCCCTCATCGCTGGCCTCATCATCAGCCCAGTCTAACTGCCTCCCTATCGCGCATCACTGACCTTCCTCTTTTTTTTGCCCTCCCTGCTAACGATAGCGGTGCCCCAACCCTTCACCAGAAGTGGGTTAAATAAATTATCAGTGGGCACCCACTCATCTGTCGCATTTTTCCTTGGCACCTTAAACCTCTTGCAAAGCGAGGTGATCAAGGATGGAAATATCAGACTTGCAACCCCGTCCTTCAGAAAGTCCTTCCACTCAACAACCACCTGAGCACCTACGTTAATCGAAATGTCCGCTAGGGCACAAACAACAACTAAGGCACGAGAAAGGTCACGTCCCGAACATTCTTCGACGGTTGAACCCTGCGAGAAATAATATTCAACCACCTTTTCACCTCTGCAGTGAAGCAATCACTAGAAATCGCAACCTTGCCATCAACCCAAATGGTATACTTCATCTCACTCTCATGAACCAGCACTAAGGCCAACCACCTTGAATCCTGCTCCGCCGCCTTGGCTGTAAAAGGCTCCTCTGGATGATTATCAAGTTTGTACACCCTATCGATAGCCTTGGGCCCCTTCACCCTGGTACCCCGAATAACAATCTCTAGGCTAGGAGAATCCCAATCTACCGTAGGTAACATAGCGTAAAACTCCCTCACCCAGGTTTCGTTGCAAAACCCAGGATCCTCAAACAAAGAGTTCCACTTGATCCGCTCTAATCAAGCAAGAAAATCCGAAGCCCATTTGTCCCCGTTGGTCATATCGAAGCCCCGCTCTAATGGTAAGGACATGGACAGCTGCTGCAATTACAACTGGTTGCTCTCGGGTGTTGGAAATTTCTCGTAAGCGGGAACCACCTCCTTTGAACTTATTGAATTCCTTCCGGGTTTTGTGCCATCTTGCCTGTAAAGGATTTAAGAAATTATTACAGTCACATCTTAACGATCTTTTATCAATCTAGAAGATAACAGCTTGAAAAATCGAACGAAATCCCTCCTCGTCGCAGAGTCTGCTAGCTGCAAAATCGCAGTATCGCTACAACCGTCGCAACCGCGCGCGTGGTGCCGTTGTTATGATACGCAGATCACTACAGCAGCCATATACAATTCCCTCTTCACCGCTAAAGCGGTAGGATGAACGCTACAGCGGTAAGCCAACTGCTGTAGCGGTATCGCCGTCCCCAGAAAACCCACTGGAAAATTTCAGTTCACAACTCTAAAATTTTACCCAAACATTGTTTCTCAAAGACAAATCAAACCAAAAACTAGTGTGCATGAAGTCCAAGTCCATTAAGGGATTTTTGTAACAACAAACCAACAGAGATTTCAAGAGTATCCGAATAAGTCCTTTAAATGAATTTTCTTTACTATGTGTAAGTTTTGTGGTCCAAATCGACGCTATAACTACGAAACCTTCGACGGGGATTCTTTTCTAACGATTAAAGGGTTCCAAACACTCTTAAATTTCACCCTATTAGTTCACCGACCAACACCCAAAAACCCCAACTTTGGGTCAAAATTTCTCAAAACATGCGTGCATTATTCATGAAATCCGAATCTACTATCTATGTACGAGTAGGGAAATTACGATCTCTTACCTTGTAGTGGAGAATTAAGTGGGTTGATGAAAAGTTGAGTTGTCCTCCTAGTCTCTTCCTCTTCAGATTATCCTTGGAAATTAGGGAGGATGCGTATGGTTAGTGTTTGGTTTGAAGTAGGGAGGTAGAGTAAGGATTGTGTTGGGGTAATTTGAGGAGAAGGGGTCGAAATTTTGAAGGACGGGGAGAGTTTTCATTTGGAAAGTTGAAGGGAAATGGGAACAGATGAGGCTGATGCCTCTTAATATTCTGGTGCCAGTTATACCGCTGTAGCGGCAGACATGTCACAGCTGCGGCACCGCTGAAGCTGTATTAGACGCTGCTGAAGCGGTGCCCTGGTCCTTGATTTGCCGCCGCAGCGTCTTCCGGACCGCTGTAGCGGTAACGCCAAGTTGACCTCCAAGAATCTTGATACAATTCAAGGTACTCGAAGCTTTATAGGCCTGTAATGTACTCCTAGCCATTAACTCACTGTTTTTGAATTTCACTCAGTAGATTATTCTGAGAACATGCGGAAAGCACTCGATTACGTTATTCACCCTACCCCGTCCGAGCTTGTGGGCCTTCTTACGGTTCGAGGATAAACGGTTATTTAATTGGTATATGATGTAATGACCCATTCCGTTGTTACTGTGAATTCCAAAATATTCATGACGCTGGCTCATGGAGACATGCTCGAACTCCTCTTACTATTTGGGAACCGTTAACTTGATCAGGAAATCGTATTAGTTGTGTGTAAAGAATTGGATCCGGGCCTCGGGCCCAGTGGTACCGCTACAGCGCCTTCCAGGCTGCCCCAGCGGTGGCGTAACAGTGGTGTTGCAACCGCAAAAGTGGTATAACAAGGATTTTCCATGGACCTCCCCAGCGGTGGGGCAACAGTGGTGTTGCAACTGCAAAAGCGGTATAACAAGGATTTCCCATGGACCGCCCGAGTGGTACCTTAGGCGCAGAAGCAGTACCGCTGGAGCGGTGACGCGACCACCCCAGCAGTTACGAGCAGTGATTCCACCTATTTAAGTAACATTTCGGGAATTAACCTCATTTTTCAAAACCCTAAAGAGTCCAGCCGCCCGTGGGGTATTTTTGGAGTAAAACTTGATGTTCTCTTGGGAAAAGTAATGCTTCTAACCTTCCCAATTCTTATTTCCCATTAGAGATTCCTACCAAGAAACTCTCAACTAGAAATAACAAAATATTGGGAATCTCAATCCCTCAAGTTCCAAAAAAAATGAATCCTTTGTTCTCCTTGATATAGAATCCTTGGGTTATTTACCTTGTTCATTATCCTAACATGGTTCTTAATCTAATCCTTCATTTCCTCCATTGAAGCACAAATAGGTCTCTACTATTGACCATGAAAATGGGTTTCTTAAAGATAAGCGTAAAATGGCAACTTGACCTAGCTAGTGACTTAGAATATTATCATGAAGTCATAAATGAAGGTTGATTGATCAACTAGCATTGTGAAAGTGAATCTAATGGTAGAATAAATTCCATATCTACCTTATCAATTTCGAAGTCCTTGATATGCACCCTAATGGTAAATTCTACTCTTGGGTCTCATGGATGTCTCCAAGCTTTTCGTGTGGGTTATGATATGGTGACCAAATTAAAGGATCAACGGATGCTCGTGCCACTTACTCAGCCATGTGGTAGGTTATGGCTTCACTTCGGTAGAGTCCGATTAGTTGCCCATATCGTGGTATTAGAAAAAACGGAGAATGCATATGTAGGTCGGAGATTTGGGATGGAATTCTAGAATGGTATTGTTGTGTGACTTGTTTGTTCGGGCTTGTGGCCTGTAGATTCCTTCGGTGTTGATGTGGTTTTTCTTGATTATCAGTAGATTTATGTGACTTGGTAGCAGCGGACGAAACCTATTTTGTGTCTAACGATGAAAACTTCTTATAATATGTGATTACTTGTGTTATGTTATTAATGGTGAATCTAGTTGCTAAACAAGAGAATAAAATGTAAGCATCGTTGTGATTAAGTTCGAGTTAAGTTGTGACGAATGACTTCGAGTGTAGGGTGAGATTCTTGTCTTAAGCTAATAGGCTGATTTAAGGAAGTGTTAATAATGTATATCAACTGATTGATCTGTTATGTGTAGGGACTAGCCACCCCTTCGTGTTGTGTTGACCGCTCTATTGTGTGGGCTTGAAGCCATGAGTTGTTGGTAGATATTAGATCCTGTTATTCATCTTGACTTGGATATATTGTTGGCATACCTACTATTGGTATTGTGATATTGATATATGGTTGGCATACCCACTGTTGGTATTGTGATATGATACATTGCTGGCGTACCCATTGTTAGTATTTGTGATAATTGAACTGGATTGTTGATGTTGATACGCACATTGCATACCTTCTCACTCATTCATGATGCATGGCCGATACCTGGCGATGATCCGGTACAGTTGATTGTACGAAACTAATATCTGATAAACTCTTTTACTTGAGTGATTGTGAGAAGGCCGACGTCTGAAGATCAATTCCGGAATCGTTGATTGCATAAAACTCATATTTGATAAACTCTTTTACTTGAGTGATTGTGAGAAGGCCGATGTCCAAAGATCAATTTCGAAATCATTCATTGCATGAAACTGATATTTGATAAACTCTTTTACTTGAGTGATTGTGAGAAGGCCGATGTCCGAAGATCAATTCCGGAATCGTTGATTGTATGAAACTAATATTTGATAAACTCTTTTACTTAAGGGATTGTGAGCTGGCCGATGTCCGATGAGCCATTCCGGCATCATTGCTGCTTGGCGAATTCTGATAACATTTTCGAAGTCATTTTTAGTGCATGGACTCCGCGGGTCCTCCAGAGTGGTGCCGGTAAGAACCCCCCGTGAGCAAAGATTCGAGGTCCCGTCTATCTGTTGGGCAAAGATCCGAGACGGGTGGCACTTAGACTTCGCGAGTCACGCTGCATTGTGCTACCGAGACGTCGATATTTTCGTCCGGAGTACATGTGTACACCTCATTTGCATAGCATTGCATTGCATTCATACACTATTGTATGGCATTGCATTATGGATTGATTCTGAGATGTTTTGGTGTTGTACTTGTGATGTTGGATTCGGGTGTGATTTATGCATACTTGGCACCTTGGAGGATTAGATGTTTTACTTAGGAAATGAAAGGTGTTTAGGTCTGGATTTGTTGTTTGAACTTGTTGAAGTAGCCATAAATCGTCCGGAATATTAACTATATGTTCAGGCTCTATGTGCTGTAAGATAATGGGTGTCCTAAGATGAGTTGACTGCTAGACTAATACGAATAACTAAATGACATGCGAATTGTGAGTCTGACTTGTGATTATTTGAGTGAAGTTAATGATTAAAGGGTATTGCTGTACATTGTGTGGTAGATCGACGTATGAATTGGTTAAGTTGTTATCATGCTTGTCTGTGAATTCTTTTACCGATATGTGTTACTAAGCATTGTTGGCCTATGATACTTACTCAGTACATGTGGTTTGTACTGATATTACACTTGCTACACCCTTTTGGGGTGTAGATTGTTTTAGGTGCTTGGTTGAAGCATATGTGGAAATACGCGGTGCCTATCTAGAAGGCCTCC
Organism: Lycium ferocissimum; assembly: GCF_029784015.1. Taxonomy (NCBI): domain Eukaryota; kingdom Viridiplantae; phylum Streptophyta; class Magnoliopsida; order Solanales; family Solanaceae; genus Lycium; species Lycium ferocissimum. The sequence continues at coordinate 13,499,045 of NC_081345.1, forward strand.
TCCCACTTCATTCCGGGATGGAGGTTGAGTCTTAGAGTGTAGTGGAAATCTGGAATTACTTAGTCGCTCTTGTACTAGTCTAGACCAGGTCATGGGAAGTCGAATTGAGTCTGTAATTATGTATTGTTGTAAACATTTAAACTTTGAGTTTATTGAATATATTATGGAGTTCCGCTGTATTTCTAATTATCTAATGCTTAAAAGGATTTGTTGCTTAATTGATGTATTAATGAATGAGAGGGTTACCCTACCGAGGAGGGAAAGGTAGGTGCCAGCACGATCCCAAAATGGGTTGTGACAATTTATTAAGATAGAGCCGCCGAAGTTCTTTGGTACTCCAGCTGAGGATGCCTATGAGTTTATCGTTGATTATCATGAGAGGTTGTACATGATGGGTATTTTTGATTAACATGGAGTTGATTATATGTCCCATCAGTTGCCGGGGGATGCTAAGATGTGGTGGTGGTCTTTTATCGAGTTTTCGCTAGCTGGGTCGCCTCCATTTTCTTGAGCCCATTTTCATTGGGCGTTTTTCGAGAAGTACTCCTTCGTACTCTAAGGGATATAAGAAGAGACGATTTCAACAATCTGGAGCAGAGGGATATGTCTGTTGCTACGTACGAGGCTCGATTCCTTTCCTTGGCTCACTATGTTGTTCAGTTGATTCCCACTGGGGCCGAGAAGGTTAGGAGATTCATCAAGGGGTTGATGCTTCACTTGCATTTGTCTTGTCTTCAGCTTGTGGCTATGGGTACTTTATTCCAGTTAGTGGTGGATCGTGCTGCGAGTGTTGAGTCTGCTAGTCTCTGAGCTCATGGTGGGGGTAGCGACAAGAAAGCCCGTCAGGTTTGCAGTTTTAGTAGTTATACTACGAGAGGTGGGGGCCAGTCAGGCAGGACTCACCAGCATTATCCTGGCCACCCCATCCAGTCAGCGCTTCAGGCTTCAGCTAGTGGTCTGTTCAGGCAGAGTGGAGTTAGTGCAGGGCAGACTTCTAGGGGTTCCTATTCTCGACCTCTAGACCGTGATGGTTATACCAGTTCTTCAGCTTCCGTGTCACAGGCCCGGAAGGTTAGATTCTATGAGTGTGTAGACTTGGGGAACTTTTCCAAAGTGTCCCAGGCCTAGACAGTTTCGCACCCAATAGGGTTCCGGGTTTCAAATTCCCAGGACTCTAGCGCCTTCAATGAGTAGAGGTGGATACTTTAGTAGAGGCGGTTTTTAGACAGGCCGCGGTGGTTCTCAGTCTACTAGAGGTGGTTATCAGCCCGGTAGGGGCGATTCTCAGGGATCTAGAGAAGGACCTCAGTCCGGCCAGAGTAGCCGTGGTGATACGCAATTTCGTGGCAGACGGGTCCATTATTATGCCTTCCCTGGGAGACCAGAGGCGGAAGCTTCTAATGTTGTCATCGCAAGTACCATTTCTGTTTCTCATCGGACAACTTTCGTTTTATTTGATCCGGGTTCTACCTTCTCATATGTGTCTACCTACTTTCAGACTAGATTGGATATGACTTGTGATATTCTTGATGTGCCCATACGTGTGGCTACTCCAGTTGGAGATTTTGTGGTAGTAGATCGAGTCTATCGGTCTTATGTGGTTACTTTTATGGGCTATTATGCGTGGGTAGACTTAGTGATCCTTATTATGGTGGACTTTGATATTATCTTAGACATGAACTGTTTATCTCTGTACCATGGGATCTTAGACTATCACCATAAGACAGTAACACTAGCAATGCCTTTCATTCCACGTTCGGAGTGGAAGGGTTCTCTCAGCCCTGCTCCTAAAAATATCATTTCGTACCTTCGCGCGAAGACGTTAGTGGAAAAAAGGTGCTTAGCCTATTTTGCTTATATTCGAGATACGAGCGTGGATACTTTGTCCTTGGAGTCGGTTTAGATGTGAGCGAGTTTGCGGAGGTTTTCCCACAAACTTAGTTGGTATGCCACCTTACCGTGATATTGATTTCTGTATCAATTTAGAGCCAGGCACTCGGCCTATCCACCTTACCGTACGGCTCCAGTTGAGTTGAGAGAGTTAAAGGAACAGTTGCAGGATCTATTGAGCAAGGGATTCATTCATCCTAGTGTTTCCCCTTAGGGTGCTCCAGTGTTATTCGTGAACAAGAAAGATGGTTCTATGCTGATGTTTATTGATTATCAGCAATTGAACAAGGTTACTATTCAGAACAAGTATTCCATACCCCACATAGATGACCTATTTGATCAGATTCAGGGTGCATCGGTCTTCTCTAAGATCGACTTGAGCTCAAGATATCATCAATTGAAGATATGGGCAGAGGATATTCCGAAGACAGCCTTCAGGACCGACTATGGTCATTACGAGTTTCTAGTCATATCTTTCAGGCTTACCAATGCCCCCACAGCGCTTATAGATTTGATGAATGGGATCGTCAAGCCGTATTTGGATTCGTTCGTGATTGTGTTCATTCATGACATCTTGGTATATTCTCGAAGTAAGGAAGAGCATGAGAATCACTTGAGGATCGTGCTTGGTCTATTGAAGGACAAGAAGTTGTATGCTAAGTTCTCCAAGTGTGGGTTTTGGATCAGTTCTGTGGCATTTTTGGGCAATGTTGTGTCTAAGGACGGGATTATGGTTGATACCAAGAAGATGGAGGCTATTAGAGACTGGGCGATGCCTACATCAGTTACTAAGATTCATAGTTTCGTGGGCCTTGCGAGCTATTATCGTCAGTTTGTGAAAGGGTTTCATCGTCTGCTTTGCATTTGACTCAGAAGAATGTTCCTTTCCAGTGGTTCGACGAGTGTGAAGAGAGCTTCCAAAAGCTCAAGGTTTTGTTGACTTCAGCCCCTATTTTTTGCATTACCCGTGGAGGGTAATGACTTCACCGTATAATTGTGATGCTTCTCCCAATGGTTTGGGTTGTGTGTTGATGCAAGAGGTAAGGTAATCGCGATGCTTCGAGGCAATTTAAGACATATGATAAAAACTACCCCACTCATGATTTGGAGTTAGCGGCGGTAGTCTTCACATTGATGATTTGGAGGAATTATTTGTATGGGGTTCATTGTGAGGTGTTTACCAATCATTGCAGTCTTCATTATGTCTTAAATCAGAGAGATCTCAATTCGAGGAAGTGTAGATGGCTAGAGTTGCTTAAGGATTATAACATCACCATTCTTTATCATCAGGGCAAGGCTAAGTGGTAGCTGATGCATTGAGCCGAAAGGTGGTGAGTATAGGTAGCGTAGCTCGTTTGCTTGTTGAGGAGCGTCCTTTAGCCATGGAAGTTTAGACTTTTGCTAATAGTTTTGTGACATTGGATATTTCGGAACCTCGCAAGATTTTGGCTTATGTTGAGGCGAGGTAGTCTCTTTTGAAGCAGATTAAGGCAGGTTCGATGATGTGTAGTTGTGTAAGATTTGGGATAAGGTGTTGAGTGGTGAGGCCAAGAAGGCCATGCTTGATAGTGAAGGTGTTTTGAGGATTAAGGGGCACATTTGCGTTCTTCGTGTGGGTGGATGGATTCGTTTGATATTAGAAGAGGCTCATATTTTTAGATATTCTATTCATCCAGGTACGACTAAGATGTATTAGCACCAGAGACCAAGTGGTGTGCTTCAGAGAATGCCCATTCCGAAGTGAAGTGGGACATGATTGCTAAAAATGAGATTAGGCTTGAATCGTGATGTGTACTTATGATAAGACACGAATGAGATCTTGATTATGATTTACTGTTGTTTGAGATATCATGCATGGCATACATTCTCATTTCATATGATGCATTTATATGAACTGTGACTTGGAACTAAATGATGATAAGTGAGAAAGTGGGATTTTCGAGGACTTTGCCAGATCGTGTAAAAAGAGATGAGAATCCATGATCAGAGGTTATTACCAGAGCGGAATGTGCTATATACTTGTTGCCCGAGGTTTTTTGCCAGGATGAGGGTGTACATGGACTTCACGTGTCCCCCATGGGTCATGAGTATTGAGACGTGAAGGTTTCTGTCCTTAGCATTTATGTACTGAATGGACAGTTGGCTCATGCATTGCATCGCATATGTTTTCACACTTACATCCATTCTTCACTACTGTATTTTTATATGGCACTTGATATTTGAATTGATCCTATGTTGAATTGGTTCGTGTATGTGCTTGATTTCTTACATGTCTACTTGTTGATTTTTTTCTTCATATATGTGAAATAATTAGTGTCGGCCTATGATACCTACAAGTACTAGTTGTTTGTACTGATACTACCATGTTGTACTCTTTTCTGAGTGCAGAGTTCGTCACAGGCTCTACTTCCGAACCTCGCGAGTGATCCCGAGGCATGTTTGTTGAATTTCCAGGGTGAGCTACTTGATGGATTCCGTAGCCCGAAGATTCCTCTTTTATTACTTGTCTTCTCTTGCCTTCTGAGATAGTATTCGTACTATGAGACTTGTATTTACTCCAGACGTGTAGAGTATTATTAGTAACTCTTGTACTATATTTACACCGGATTTTGGGGATGATGTACTTCTTACTCCGCACTTATTCGATCTTAAATATGCTAAGACTTCTTAAATATTTCTATTTCCTTTGCGTATGTTTAAAATGAATGTTGATTAAGGGAAGGGTTCGCCCATCAGAGGGGTTAGAGTTGGTGCACGCTCGATCCTCTAGATGGGTCGTGACATGTCTATTTTGGCTATTTGTTCAACTGCATAGCCCTTATAACATTCTTCGATTGTATAGCCAATTCGGCGTCTATTTGATTCTATGTTCCACACGGAGTTTGTTCGGTTGTATGGCCCTTTTGGCATTCATTTGATTGTATGTCCCTTGTGGCATTAGTTTGGTTGTATGGCCTTCGCGGGGTTCTTTTGTATGAATGACCGTCGCAATAATGTTTGTATGAATGGCCCTTGCAATATTGTTTGTATGAATGACCCTCACGGTATTGTTTGTATGAATGACCCTTGCGGTATTGTTTGTATGAATGACCCTCGCGACATTGTTTGTAAGAATGGTTCTCATGACATCGTTTATATCAATGGCCCTCGTAGGATTGATTGTATGAATGACCATCACGGCATTGTTTTGTATGAATGACCCTCGCAAAGATTGTTTGTATGAATGGACCTCGTGGCTTTAATTGTATGAATGACCGTTGAAGCTTTGTTTGTATGAATGTACATCGCCGCATTGTTTTTTATGAATGGCCCTCACGGCTATATTTTGCATAAAGGGCCCTCGCGACATTGTTTTATATGAACGGTCCTCGCATGATTGTTTGTATGATGGCCTTCGCATCTTTGATTGTATGAATGGCCCTAACAACTTTGTTTTGTATAAATGGCCCTCATGACATTGTTTTTGTGTGAATGGCCCTCGCGGGATTGTTCTGTCTGAATGACCCTCGCGGTATTTTTTGTAAGAATGACCCTTGCGACTTTGATTGTATGACTGGCTCTCGCAGCTTAGATTTGCCCTTGACTCAATTGTTCGAGTTTAGACTTATTATTTCAATTATGTACTCATACTTTGATATTGTTTGGTTATCTTATTTAGAATATCTTATTATTCAGTTCTATTATATGCTTGGAATCATTATGAGATGCTTAAACGAATGGTTCCTCAAAGAAGATTGCCAAGTGTCGACCCGGATCCTTCAGATTTAAGATCATGATAGATGAAGAACTAGTCTTTGATTAATATAGGAGGTCAATAACCTTCAAGAAGATTAGAAACTTTGAAACTAAAGATAAATCCTTTCTACACACATCAAAGATAAGAAATACACCTAATACACTATCATTTTTACCTTGAATTTTTTAAGTGCTATACAAAGTCCAATATTTATTTCATTTAGATTTTTGAGTGACTATATCAATGTTTATTTACTATATAGAAAGAGTGTATGAATATGATATAAGAATTTAAGTCATGATAACAAATAAAATAAGTTACCAAAAAAGGAAGTAACATCTTTTCATGCTAATAGAATACATAAAAAAATGGACAAGATTCTCAATTAATATTTGAAGTCTTCATTAATTCCACCAACAAAACAATATTGTGATAGACAGTTGTTCTTGTGTATAATCATCATGTCATAATTAACTTATACAAGTTTTCTAGAAACTCCAGCTGCACTTTTGCCAATAGCCTCCTCCTTCATATCACAATGGCAGTATCCATTAGCGCAATAGTAGATCATGCCATGTTGGCAAGAATTGCGGCAATCCGCAACTGTTGTGCATGGTTCACCTATCAAAACTGAACCTTGTACACTCTGCAAGCCTATAAATAAATAAATAGAAGTCAAATTTTCATCATAAAGTAGTACAATTATAACTAAAAATAGATAAACTTCAACATAAAAATAGTTGGTATTAAATATAGAAATAATTTTTCTACCATTTGATAGATTATATATTGAGATAATTAAAATAGGATTTTGCTATGCCTTTTATTAAAGAAGTCCTTGAAATCAAAGATTGTTAGGAATAATATTGTGTGAACATGAATTTATATTTCAGAATCTCCAACATTATCAATTCATATTATAAAATATTGTTATCTTATGAACTGAAATGTGTCTTTAGATATAAAACTATATCTGCAATAAGAGAATTTTCATTTTAATAAGATAATAAAATAAGAAAATATACCTGTTGTGATAAGCATAATAAAAGCCATGGAGAGCAAAGTGATGAATGTCTTCCTCATTGCTGTTTTGAAAAGTGTGCAATAAATCAATGACGATTCTAGCTTGTAAAATATCTATTCCCTTGCTTGCTATATATAGTTTTTAGGAACACTCTAATTTGAGGTTATTGAAATCTAACAAAATTTTGAGAAGATTGGAAAGTAATTTATTAACAATTGTTTGATAAATTTATAAATTAATTTTTTTTCTATAATAAGATACAACAACTTTCCTTTTTTTTTTTTTTTTTTTTACAACAACTTTCCTAGTACTGATGTAGAAAGATTTAGTTATGATAAATCTTACCAAAATAAAGAAAAGAAAATAAAGAAAACTAAAAGATGTATAGCATAATCAATTTCAATGTACAACATCTAACAACATGACCCTCAAGTTGTCACGACACAAATATCACAGTCATGATGGCACCTACACTAACCCCCCCCCCCCCCAGTGGGCGTACCAACCCTTAATTCCAATTACTTAATGAAATTACGATTCAACATAAATAACAAGAACAATCATTAATAATTCTAAGTCATAACATCAATACCGAAAGTGCGGAAAAGTACTAAGTCATAATACATCCTCCAAGAACTGAAGTCACAGTACAAGAATGACTATCCAAAATGATGTCTAAGGGTAGTACATAAGTTTGAATACATGAAAACACTGCCTAGAGAAATGGGTGATAGACAATAATAAGATGGACTCTAGGACTGCAGACAGGCAGGTAGCTCAACCTCATAATCTCAGCAGTAATAGCCTTAAGGCTAGAAGCTGGGTCTCGACGAAGGTCCTGCCTCAAACTCTGCACTCAGAAAAAGTACAACAAGAGTAGTATAAGCACATACACGTATCGGTAAGCATCATAGACCAATAAGATTAGGTCACGCATATGAAAACATAGAATCAACAAGTCAACAGATAGCCAAACAATAACCATCAAGAGTTACAAATATCACATAATCAAGTCAAGCCTAAGGTTAAGCTCTTGCACCACAAGTCTGCCTAGTCTTCAATAATTTCTCAAGTAACCACAACACGAACATAGCCAACAATCCATTCAATCGATTTATGATATGATAAGGAGACATCCAATGAAAATGAGATGGATGTCGTGCAAATGCAATGGCCAATAACTCAAACCTGTACACACACGCTACAGACGAAATCTCGATGTGTCAATAGTCATGACCCATAGAGACCCGTAAAGTTCATGTACCGTCACTGTACCGCCTGGCTTTACCAAAGAGACTGTGACCTTGCTGCTATACGTCTGCATAGACCTCCGATCGATAGCAATAATAGTATACTTTCATCTTTCTCTTTTTTTCTTTTCAAACGTTTCCATAACTTTTTTCCATCAAATATTCCATAATTCCCTCATCAACGGTTTCCACAACATTTCATCAAGTATGAATGTAAGCATGCAAGAATGGGAAATCAATGCAATCAAGCAATGAATATGCTATGGAGATCACAAACACCATAAGCCAATCAATTCTTGCATGAATCATCAATTGTCATGGAAAGGCATCAAATATCAAGTCTCAACTACTACATATGAGTATATGATATCCCATAAATCCAAATCATGTATCCAAATACACCACATGTCAATCAATACATAAATAACGGCGACAAACCCACATAATCAGAAATCATACTAACCTAATTAGATAGCCATCCTAACATCATGTCCGAAGACCTATCAAGTTTTCCCATCAATACTACACAATCATATACGAATCGCTAATCAAAGTCTAACTAGAGTAAGCCATAACTTACATCCATGCCGAGCACAAGCCTCGAAACTTCAAACTTAGGCTTTCCCTTTCTGGAGTGCTTTCGAATGCTTAAAGTCTAACAGTTAAATGATCCACATTAGACTACGAATCCAACGATATAAATATTTCTCTACTTTTAGAAAACCCCATGTCACGACCTATTTTGCCTAAGCCATGCGGGCACTTACCTTCCCACCTCGATAAGCGAACCCTCAACCCAATAATAAATAAAGTAACAAATACATAACCATTTAAGCGTAAAAGAATAGATAAGTAAGTCTCACGATATATATATATATATATATATATATATATATATATGTATATATATATGTGTATATATATATATGTATATATATAGTGCGGAATAATAATAATACCCCCAGGGTCTAGTCTGAATAATACAAGAGCATCTAAAAGGGAAATAATACAAGTCTGGAATAATAATACATAAGTGACTATGTCTCTGAATACAAATAGGACATAATGATAGAGGAGTCTTCAAGGCAGCGAACGGCCATGCTCACCCTGGAAACTCGGATATAATGTTGACGCTACTATCTGCCACATGTCACGAAAGTGGATCCAACCTGATACTCTGCATTCATAAAGGAATGCAGCAAGTGTAGGTCAGTATAAAACAACAGTACTGGTAGGCATCTGTCACACCCCAATTTTCGGTAGGGTGTGATGGGCACCCGACCCTTACCTAGGGCCGAGCGAACCCGCAGACTCTCATAATACTCATAGCCATACTGGGCCCACAAGGCATAGCATAAGCACAGGGTGAAAATTTTTTCGAAAACGTACATGCCTTTCGTCTTTTCAAATCAAACAAAATCCGTAACCATAACGAATCAGTAAACACATGAAATTCATAACACAATGCGTACCGATACATCGGCTTACATAGCCGTTTACAAACGGACATCTCATACACACGACACCGTCTCGCAAAGTCTCTAACATAACTTCTCGGACACCATACAAACGCACTCGACCCGGCAGCACTCCGAGGAAATGGAGCTCGCCAATCCAATTTTAACATCTTCATTCATCCGTGGGTACCGCGCGGCATGAAACGCGGCCCCCCCGAAGAAAGGGGGTCGGTACGAATATGTACCGAGTATGCAAAGCGTAAAATACGTAAAATGAAATAATGTGTACCAAACGCGAGCATAATAGTCCAAATACCAACGTACTTCCATCCGGCATCCAAGTCCTACATACACAAATCATACACACATACCGCGGCGGAACCCACGTAATATTCCATACATGCATTCACACATATACCGCGGCCAGGAACCCAGCGGCTAATATCACCAATACGTAAATATACCGCGCCGGAACCCGTTAATATCACAAATATATAAATATACCGCGTACGAAACCCGGCTGTTAATATCACAAATATATAAATATACGCGCGGAACCCGCCGTTAGTATCACAAATATATAACCGGCTACACATACACGCATACCGCGGTCAAGAATCCAAATGGTCATGTATCATGTACCGCGGTCAAGTATCCAATGGACGATATCACACATACACATGCCGCGCCAAGTATCCGGCGGTCATGGCACGTACCCGCGGTCAAGTATCCGACGATATCACACATACACATGCCGCGCCAAGTATCCAATGGTCATGGCACGACCCGCGGTCAAGTATCCAAATGGACAATATCACACATACCGCCGGACTCGGCGAAAGAGGTAATAACAATACACACGAGCGAATCGTAAGTAGTCATACGTATATAATTTCTTTTATTACAAACTCAACAAAACAACCAAAGCACACCATTTCTTTAAAACCAAGACAATAATTAAATTAGGTTTATCGGAATTAATATACAATAGTTACGATCTTCTGAAATCGTTCTTATGTGTCAAAATGTATTATCAAACCCAATGAGGTAGTTAAAATAACTATTTTTTTTATAGCAATCGGAGCAATAGTCAAAAGTTTTTCTTTCCAAAATCACACAAGTATACCAAACAGGCGACATTGGGAGATCTCGGGACGCGTGGGCCCCACCTCGAGTCGAGCCGAGGCGGCGGACATAATTTACAAACATTAGGCTCCCTAAAGCCATCCGTAGAAGTTTCGGAGCGATCCGGATACGTTTACAATGGCTTACAAAGGTTTAAGCGTTCTTTTGATCAAATATAAGGATTATAATTCAATTGCGTGAATGAATAGTATGCAAACTCAAACTCGGATTTCCGAGAGCAGAATTATCCCCGAGGTTCCGATCTTAGCCTAGTAGGGCTAGGACATGCCAAAAGAAGGAAAGGGCAAGCTTTACATACCTTATTCGCTTTTTACGCTCGTCCAAACTCAAATCCCGTTTCCTCCAAAATCTACAATTGGTCATAAGTACCAAATGTCATTTGTAAGCCTTAAGAATGCAAAGTTGGAAGTAATGCTTGTCTATAGAAATTTCGACAAAGATCTCCCCCCGTAAGTATACCATCCCCGAGAATATGGCTCGGCCCCGGAATGTCAACAACAACAACACAACAACATCAACAATTGTCATAAGCACTATAACATAAATAGTCTTCATTTCTATATAAGGCGACAACTTCCATTCCAACTTCTCGTTATCAAACTAATATTACCATTTTCGTATTCATTCTTCACTTCAAAGCCATTCAAAGGCAAATCAAGAGAATTTCACATTGTTTCCATAAATTATTCAAAAGTTCCACCGAAACCATAATTCATCCAAAGCTTCCAACTTTAGACATAACTTCCACAACACATTTTTGTCCTCCAATTTCATTAACGACAATCGTAATTTGCATCTTACAATTCCATTTCCATAATTACATAAAATCTATACTTTAGCAATATCATTCACTCTTATAATCATAAGGAACCATACTAGCATCACATTAATTTCTTCCATAATCCACAAACGAGTTCAACTTCATTTCCAATCGTTTAATCCGCATTTAACATCATAAAATTCACAACTCAACAACAATCAACATGCTCAATAAAATCATTTCATTTATTCTTCATGACACCCCTATTTTCGGCCATACACACACACATATATTTCATGAATTTCGCTTTTCCACATATTTCAACATTCATAAATCATCTACAACACATGTATATATCTTCCATGGTATGAAAATGATAAAATTCTTACCTTTTCTCAATTCTTCCACTTGCCACAAAAGGTAGTTTCTTTCCAAAATAATTATACCACTTTGTAGAGAATCTCGAACTTGACAAGAATTCAAGAAAATTATGATTCTTGAAATCAAGTTGAAAGGCTTGGGAATTTTTTTTCCCTTTCTTGTGCTGAATTTTCCGGAAGTTTTTTTGGAACTTTGGCTGGAAAAAAATGAGATTTTTGTCCCTTAAAACGGACTTGAAGTCGGTTTTCGTAGCTATCAAGATCAGAAGAAGATCGTGCGTATCAGATCCGTACCGCGGAAAGCTGTTTCGCGCCGGGCGTTCGCCTTGTAACGTCTATAATTCTCTACTCCGATGTCCTATCAATGAACGGTTTGTTGCATTACAAACTAGACTCGACGAACTTCATTTTAGGATTTTGAAACACCTTAAAACTCCACATATACTATGATGAGGTACATGTCAAACTCATGCTCTGAAAACGCGGGGTATAACAAAGATCATCGGCCCACTAAGCATAGCTAACACAATTCAGATAATAAAGCAGATAAGCAGATAAACCAACAAGTATAAGTCAAATGTAATCGAATCCAAGTACACGTCATCGCCTAAGCAAAGCATCTAATCCCAAATGTACCAAGTCTGAATATATCAAGTCCGAATCCAACATCACAAGTACAACACCAAAACATCTCAGAATCACGCCATAATGCAATGCAATGCAATGCAATAGTGTATGAATGCAATGCAATGCCATGAAAATGTTGTGTACACATGTACTCGGGACGGAAATATCGACATCTCGGTAGCACAACCCAGTGTGACTTGCGAAGTCTAAGTGCCACCCGTCCCGGATCTTTGCCCAACAGACAGACGGGATCCTGGATCTTTGCCCAAGGGGGGTTCTGACCGGTACCACTCTGGGGGACCCGCGAAGTCTATGCACTCACTCAATTAATGATTTCGAAACTAACATCGGATATCGATCATCTCACGCCACTCAAGTAAAATCGAGCCCAGCTCATCAAAGTGTTTCATCAAGTATCATCAGTATCTCAACAGTGTATCATCAAAATGAGAGTGCGTGCAGTGCATGCATCAACATCAATAATCATGCTCAATATCACAAGAACCGAAAATAGGTACGCCAATAATATATCTGAATCACAAATACCAACAATGGGTAAGCCAACAATATAACCGAATCACAGGTACCAACAGTGGGTGCGCCGACAATATCGTAATTGAGATGATAAACAGAATCCAATATCTATCACAACTCATGGAATAAAGCCAACACAATAGAATAATCAAATCACAACTCAACGGGGTGGATAGTCCCAAACACACAACAGGGCCCAACCTAAGGCAATATCTAACGCAAGTTCATACCTGAAGGTTCACATGCTGTCTCCGACAATATAAACTAAATATGTGCTTCACTATATGAAGTCTCACCAAGGGTAAGCCATAACCTACCTAGATGGCCGAATCGCAACACCAATAACTCACTCCTTCGCCTTTTCTTTCTGCTGAACCTCAAAACCTAAGTAGTCTAAGCATAACCGAAATCTAGATTAGGAATCATGAAGAATGATACTAATATTGCTACCATCCAAATTAGGTCAATTCTAACCCTAGAAATTGGGAAAACGGGCCCACAAGGGAAAAACGGAAAGTTTAGGAGTAAAATATCAAATTAAGCACTAGTTGATCATAACCCAATCACTAATTACTAAATTGACTCATAGATTCACCCAATTTCGAATTTGAAGCAAAACCCCTAATTTGGGTATAAACCCTAACATTTTAGGATTTCAAAATTTGACACTAGAAATGGAAGATAAATGATTAACAAGCTTAGATTCATCAAAATCTAACATAAACACCATCAATTTCATCATTAATAAGCCTAGGGAAAAGTTCATCAAAACTCACTCTCATCTTCCATTACTAAGAGATTATTAAAGGAAAGGGGTAATCTATGATTATTAGGATTAAAGGAAGAGTAAAGGAATTAGAAAGATTTACTTTCAAGAATATTCCCAAATTATCTCCAATAACAGTTCCCCAAAGCTCTAATTTCAAAATGGGAATAAATGAGGGTCTGAAGGCTTTTAACACTTCATTAATTATAAACACTGCCCGTGACCCGCTTTGGCGACACTAGGACCGCTCTAGCTGAGCCGCTTCAGCGGTTAAACATAAAATGCTTGGACCGCTCCAGCGGCAGGGTCACCGCTCCAGTGGTACCGCTGCCGCGATACTGGTGCCGCCAAAGTGGGCACCAGACACCATAAAACTAATCCAAGTTTCACAATTTGATACAATTTTTTGACTTATTTCCAAGGACATCAGCTCACATACCATACACATAGACACACATAAAACCACGCTACGAACGCTCACGTGGCCTTGGAATTCCAAACGCAGGTCTCGTTGACCGTGTCAACCCCAGATGCATTAATTTTAATTTCCCAACCTAAAGTCCCAAAATGCATCTGAGTGCATTGGGAACCAAACAAAATACACACACAAGTTCTAAACGACCATCTGGACCTCTCGAAATCGACAAAATTTAGAAAAATGGTCCATTTATCTAAACGTCAACTTTGGGTCAACTATTTTTTACTTTAAGCCTATATTTCACAAAAGTTATCCGAATCTGGTCTAGATGCCTCAGGAAGCGTGCCAACGGTCCCCTCAGGTCAAAACTGATCTAAACAATGCTCAATAGGGCAAAAATACCGAAAAGACTATAATGACCAAACGGGTCGTTACATCAGATACCAATTGAACCATCACTCGTCCTCTGGCGAATATGAGAAAAGAAGCGAGAAAATACCTGAATCAGTGAATAACTAGAGATATCGGCTATGCATACCAGACTCGGTCTCCAAAGTAGCCTCGCGACAGGGCAGTGCTTCCATAGCACCTTCACAGAAGTAATCTCTTTCGACCTCAACTTTCAAACCTGCCTATCCAAGATCGCAATAGGCTCCTCCTCGTAATTCAAATTCTCATCTAGAAATATAGAATCTGTCACGACCAAACCAATAGGCCGCGACGAGTGCCCGATCACTACTGACCAAGCACCCTTAAACTCGTACTTGGCATGTGCTGAATAACCTGGTGGCCCATTTCTAACCTATACCTGAGTGATAGCATCTGCCGTAAAATTTATGCAATAAACTCTACCTTGAAACTCATGAATATATATATATATATATATATATATATATATATATATATATATATATATATATATATATATATACGTGCAAAGGATGACAACGCAATCCGACATGGCCACTACATGTACTGTACATAAAATAAAAGGCCACAAAGCTACATGACGTTCCCACTATATACAATTGTCTACAGACCTCTATGGAACATAAACTGTAGAAAAGACAGGACAAGGCCCTATCATTCCCACATATCCACATAGCATAATAGCATACCAAAAAGGGCTGCAGCTCCGGACCAATGGAGCGCACTGACTGCGGCTAAGGGGAGATCCTACTGATCTGGATCATCTGGCTAGTTACCTGATCCTGCGGGCATGAACGCAGGGTCCACAAGAAGGGCTGTCAGTACGAACAGTGTACCGAGTAGGCAAGCATGAATAATAACTTAACAAGAAGTATGGGGCATAACACGAGATAAAAAGATAACCCGTACATATGATTGCCTCATAAGGCAGATATCATGCATGCTTAGATTTCAAAGAAAACATTTCTCATTTACATATATCATAATAGTGCTGCGAAACGTGCAGCCCGATCCATATATATATTATATTGCTGCAGAATGTGCAGCCCGATCCATAGATATATATTATACTGCTGCGGAACGTGAAGCCCGATCCATACCCATATATCCCGCATCCGGGACGATGTCATAATATACCAACTGATCAGGTGGCTATGCGTATATAATGCCTCGTCCATTTCCCATACCCCATATATATATATATATATATATATATATATATATATATATATATATATATATATATATATATAAATGTAAGTAGCATGCATAAGAGTCCAAATAAACGTTACCGCTTTATCGGAGTGACGTAAGGTTGATAACCTCCGATTATATTATGGAATAATCATCATCGCTATGTCTCACCTTGAAGGAACAATGATTGTAAGGTGAGATCAACAACAATGAAGAATGTCAAGGAATTCATGAAATAAACTTAATAATCTCATAATAGCATTAAAATCATAAGCCTTGGAACCTCTAGAAATAGGATCATTATCATCATGAAAACATAATCATCTTTAGCATCATAAGAAACTTTAAGAATTATGAATCTCTAGCTTGTGGGAATAAGGACATCATGGAAAATATGTATGAGTTCACAAGAAAGGAGTCATCATTGTCATCGTGGTCATCATAGAAAACATTCTGTCATTAATATCATAAAAACCTTGCGAACCAGAAACTTCTAGCCTTTCAGGAACCAGGATGTTGTGGGAGACAAGTATGGAGTCATAATATAGGAATCATGCCTTTAGAAAGAAAGGGACTAGCCTTAACATACCTTTCGGTCTCCTTAACCACTCAACTTTTATCCTTCCAAGCTCGCAAATCTACATATAAAACATTCATACTATTGTTAGGCTCAATGTCACATGCTCATCGTAAGCCTTCAATTTAATTCCGTTTAGAATCTGCTGAAATTTGGGCAGCATCTCTCCTGTTAATATGCCTAGCCCGAAATCACAATCCAACGACCAACAATAGCAACAACAATTCCAACATCAACAACAACATTATCGCCACCAATATGCTCCGTAAAACATCCCACATGATGTTTTCCAAATTTCTCAACCAACAAATTGATTATACAATCATTTAATAGCTTTACCTCCGTAGCCAACCTAAATTAATATCAATAAGGGAAGATTCTTACCTTACTCCCACTTGAATCGCAGTATCTTTTGTATCTGCCTTCAATCCAAGCCAAGACCCCTCGCAAGACGGTATTACAATTGCAACTATATGTTGCCCGAGCCTAAATCTAGAGGTTTCCACTTAATTTATCCTAATATTTGGTGAATGGAAGTTAGGGGAAATTTCCAGAGAATTTGGCAAGCTTGGAGGGGTGTTTTAAATGAAAATAAGGGGGTAAGCCCCTTTATATTAAGTTTTAAAGTCGGGTTGCACCGACCTAGAAATTGCTCAGCGCGTTCGCGCTGGGTTGTCTGGTCATTCCTCTGTGCGGTCGTGCCATCTCCTGGCGCGCTCGCGCAGACCATTTTACTAGCTTGGCAGCCAGACTTGCAGCGTGCATATCTCCTTACTCCGATGACGTATCGATGAGCAGTTTGTTGCATTGGAAGCTAGAATTCATGAACTTCACTTTAGGATTTTGCTTTGCCTCAAAACTCCTCGTGTACTAAAATATATCCTCTCCTCAAGTAGGGCCAAAATTTCCCCTCATATTTTCTCCAAAGTCAAACAACTTAATTTCTTTGATTCACTTGTCCTCCAATCCTTCCGTAAATTATTATATAACCTTAAACTCTCATAACCCTAAGATAAATGCATATAATCTCGTATATATCCTTAAAGTCAACCACCAGAATGTTGAAGTAGGGTTCGCTTTGAGGTAGATGTCAATGTTCTCCAGGTCGTCCCTTTTTCTAACTCTTCACGTTTAATCATTCTCGTTATCTCTGCACCTCCATTTTTTACATCCTTGTATGCTTTTTTTTCCCGGTACATACTTTTGTCAGATTTCTAATCCTGTTTTCACATTATTCAGGAATTTTTGTTCTCGTCGATCTCCACGTATCCTTCTTACGCTTCACAGATGTCCTCGACCTATAAACCTCAAAACTGGTCGTATTACAGCGTTCTTTGCTCTCTTACAACAGTTGAATCACTTCATGCAGTATTTCATCTTTCAGCTAGTGTAACACCAAAATTCTTCGCTTAATCCTTTCTTCCCTTGATTGGACTTATCACGTTCAGGCTGGCTAACGGTGCTTTACCAAGAATATCTTGAATCTTTTCTTTAACAGTTCCTTTCTTTTAATCACTCTGAAGGTTTCCTAATCCTTAGTCCAGCTAATAAATTAGGGTGAATTTGAGAGGTTTGCTGAAGATTAATTAAGGTTCCCTGTCATGCAGTGAATTCAACTTGTTTCATTCTTTCCTTTGTGCATGGCCTTCATTCATCCCTTTCTAATAAGGGCCATTATTTTCTTGTTCCATGAGGTTCCTATCACACCTCATCCTTGGTAGGGCATGATTGGCACCCGGCACCTTACGAAAACCGAGCAAACCAAATTATAACTTACATCCTTCGTGTCTCAAATGGAAACAATAGGATCGAGAGGCCAAATACGAACATAATATCATGCATAAGTATATGTACATTGAACCCATGATGCCAACATTACTATCGTCACACCATGATTAAGCTGTACACAGGAATTGTCTGCAAAGCCTCCATGAATATGACTGAAGTATACAAGTCGGGACAGGGCCCCCGACATACCCTGAACAAAATCATACATACGTACATACATATATATATATATATATAGAGAGAGAGAGAGAGAGACTCGGCAGTGCTCCAGGAATAAATGGAGCTTACCAATAAGAACTAGTATCTGAAGGCAGCCTACTATGGAAGATCCTTGTCTCGTCTATCTACACCTGCGGGCATGAACGCAGCGTCCACAAGAAGGGACGTCAGTACGAACAATGTACTGAGTATGTAAGGCATGAATAGTAACATATTAAGAAATACCGAACATGGGAAATAATATAATGAACGTATGAGGATAAGTAACATAAAAGGGATCAGCCTGTGCCTTTGAATGCTCTTTTAAGGTGACTTTCGTGCATGCTTAGCTTTTAAAAAAAGACTTTTCCATACATATCCATATATAATATCTCGACTGGCCGTTAAGGAGCGGTAATATATATATATATATATATATATATATATATATATATATATATCATCTTACATGGTGTTATCTTACCCGGCCATGTAGGCTCGGTGTTATCTTACCCGGCCCTTTCGGGACTCGGTGTTATCGTACTCGGCTCTTTCGAGACTCGATGTTATCCTACTCGGCCCTTTCGGGACTCGATGTTATCTTACTCGGCCCTTTCGGGACTCGATGTTATCCCCACCGATCGGCTGGGATGCAACGCGCACATACATACGTGTATATATATATATATATATATATATATATATATATATATATATATATGATATTAAATGAAATCAACACCATCATTAGCATTACCATTATCATCATATCAATCCGTGAAGGATCAACCATCGCAAGATGAAATCGATGATGTCACGGGAGTCTCGAGAATCATGAATTTAGGTAGCACTGAAAATAGAATCGTTATCATTGCTATATCTCACCTCGAAGGAACAAGTAACATGAGGTGAGACCATCAACAATTAGTATGGTTAAGGGATTCATGGAATGCCTCAATAATCTCATAATGCCCTCAAATCATAGCTTCGGAGTTTCAAAAGAAGAGAATCATCGTCATCATCACAATCATCATAGAACATATTCCACTTAACATTATAAGAGGCTTTAAGAGTCATGAACTTCAAGCTTTTGAAAACAAGGTGGTTATGGAAACATTTACGGAATCATAACATAGGAATCATGCATTTGAAAGAAAGGGACGAGCCTTAACATACCTGTTCAACCTCCTATTAGCTGCGCTTATTCGTCCGAGCTCGCAAGTCTACATTTAAGATGATTTACACTAACGTTAGCCTCTTTATCGCACACTTATTCCAAGTTTCAAATCAAACTATTCTATATTCTGCCGAAAATCGGCAAAAGATCTCCCCTGTTTATATGCCTAGCCCGAATTCTCAATTCAATAACCAACACAACAATAATAATACCAATATCAATAATATCATTTCCCATATCAAATTATTCCATCGAACAGCCCATATGGTGTTTGTTCCATATTTCCACCAACAGAATTAATTTACAACAATTTAATAACTCCTTCTTCATAATTAAACCAAGATTAACATTAATAACAAGAGATTCATACCTTTATCTCGATAAAAATTCTATATCTTCACTCCTCCACCTTGAGCTTAAGTCACAATGCCTCAATACACGATTTTGTAATTGCAACTATACGCCGTCTGGATCAGGATTTGGAAATTATAGCTAGTTTAGGCTTAAAATTTGGCTTGGGGGTTTGGGGAGAATTCTCTAGATTTTTGGAGAATATTTGAGGTGTTTGTTGAGGAAAATAAGGGGGTAAGCCCCTTTAAATTGCGGTCCAAAGTTCTGCTCGGGCCGACATAAAATCCTTCGCCGTGATTACAATTCCGCGCGATCGCGATCACGGGTTAATTTTTCCCGTGTGTTCGTTCGCAAAAGGTCATAACGCTTGATCCCGATATTTTGTGAGGGACTATGACCTATGGTTGGAAAGCTAATTAAATTATCTACAACTTTCATTCTTGGTGTATTTCCAAATTCCAAACTTATGATGTCGTTTTGGCCCCTCCAAGTCAGATCATCCAAAAATGTTTGCTTAAATCGTCCTTTTGGAGGGCTTATGCCCATATTTGGCTTAAGGGTCCTTCTTAGTACTTGCTCAACTTTTCTAGTACTACTCATATATCTCTTCATATGTCCTTTATAAAAGTCCCGGTGTGTGGGCCCCACTTGGCTTACAAAGTGACGAGGGCTTTTCATCAAGTGACCATATGGACCAATTCACCCCATATGGTCTCCAAATGTCATACATATATGTTATTACTTATAATATAACCTTTCATCTAATCTTCATCCCTAATCCTTGTATAACTTTAATCTTTTAGCGCAAAATTTTCGAGCTTGTAACATCCTTCCCCCTTATGAACATTTTGAATGTCAATTTTCCAACCCATGACATCATCTTTGATTCCTTAGAATAGTTATTCTCCCTTTAGGGTCCGATTAATATGCTTAAACTAGAACTTGGGCTTTTTCTCATTCTTCCTTAACCCTTTTATTGCCTTCAGTCAACTTCTTTCACTTCTTTGCCCTCATGTACATGATCGAAATTTAACTAGTATCTCGCTCTCGCTCTGTCTCCATTATTGTAGCCTTGACTTGCCGTGCCGTAACTATTCGTCATCCTATAAGTATTCTCTTTTTCTCGCTTCTTGTTTCCTTGTTAGTGGGCAATTACCTTTCTCATAGATGGTGTCCTCTTTGCGTTTACTCTTTCGGTACCATCTCGGGCTATCCTTTCATACTCGTTGATTTTTAAGTATGCATTGTACCGACTTCTGGTAGGTCGTTAGTCAGGCTCCCTATTCCCTTACATTCCTGTCATTGTCTCTCTTACCCTTACATTCCAATTGCTTATTTAACATTACTTTGTCGCTAATGTGCATAATGGCTATATTCCTTAAATTATTCCTCCCAGTTCTTTTCCAAGGCCAGTTATATCAATAGCTGAAATACGTATGTACGTAATGTTTTTTCGCCATTTATTATCCTTCGCAGTACAATTGCACTAATGCCAAACTCATAATCCGAGTTCAACTAAATTTGTAGCTCGCCACATTTTGAGCTCTCCGCCACAACCGTTTATTTAACCTCCTTCCTCAATCTCACAATACAACCTGAAGAGCATAGGGCTACGAAAATTTTACTCCATTACAACCCTCTTACAACATATATATATATATATATATATCGCTTCGATTTCCTTGTACCGGGATCACTTCACCCATCGTTATTCCTTATTAGCTTTCGATATGGCCTTTTTGCAATTATAGTTAGCTTCATGTTGATAGTTCATATAACTCCATAGCATATGCTCTCATGTTCAGTATAATTAGTAATCCATGAAATGTTTTCTAATATCCAATGAACTCTTTTATTTTCATTCATAAGAGCAGCGTTCTTCCTTTCTTTGGAAAATTACCAACTACCAATCGTTGTCCTTTTTGCTACCATTGTTATCCCTTTCTGTGCTAAAATCCCCTCTTTGTTGTCATCCTTGGATCCGTCATCCTCCCTGTCATCCTTGTGAATTTGACTTGGAAACCTTTCTTGCTCCGTTTACTACCCTTTTAGGACGTGTCGCTGCATACTTAGGTATGGCACAATTTTTGCCCGATACGGGAGTTTCAAACCATGGTCTAGAAATGTCGTAGCCCATGTCGGCGTGAAGTATTCTCTTAAGGTGTCTTCCATACTTTCTTCCTATGTTTGTCTCATGGTACATTTATTGTCAATTCGTTTCAGCTTCTTTCTGATACCTTCCTGATATGCCGATACGCCTCGAACTCTAGCCCTGAGTTAATAAATTTCTTCTTCTGGAACTTGAGAACGTCATAATTCCTTTCAAGTCTAATATGTTCTTCCCCCCTTATTAAGGAGGTCCTAATACACCAATAGTTTTCGAGTATCCATCGTCTTTGATAATTATCTGCCGCCCTTCACGACCTTCTCAAGGCCGGGGTTCCGTCATCGTATGGTCTGACTTATCTATCTTTTTGCTGGTTACACTCTTGTACTCAATTGGAATACTTATAAGGGTTAGATCCAATTCCGATGCCTTCTTTTCCGTCTTTTCACACCTCTGTCTTTGATAACTAACGATTTTCTAGACCCACAAGTTAATGGGGACATCGAGATTCACCACGTCCTTTATGAAGTCTTCGATTATACCTTAATCCTTGTCTTTCTTCCCGACTTTGCTTATAACATCTCTAAGACTTCTTACCTTGAGTTCTTCTTCCATTTATGTCTATACCATATTTTTGTCAATATTCCATACCCTTCGATCCACTACTAGTCCTTTCGCCCGTCTAGCTCACTTGCTCATAATTCTTCTTAACTACGCGTTTGCGTTGCAGCTGTGCATCCAAGTTTTCCGAGTGTCCTGCTACTTCTTGCTCTTAGCACGGAATTCTTACAATGTACACTCTCTCCATCCTCGTTCATCGAGCCTTTATCCGTCTTTCTGATGCTACGGCCAGGTTGTCTTCCATGCACGTTCCTTACATTTCATTCTATTTCCTCGGTGATCGAATCTCTCGGTCTTTACAAGAATTCTTGTCCCATGTTATTAATTTTCTAATCATTTGTGTCGCCCCATCATCCTCGTTCTTATCTCGATGATTGATCGGTTTCCTACCGCCAACTCGTTAACGTATCTTGTGTACCCCCATGGTTGAAGGTTTCCAGTTACTTTATTCCTAGATGCTCTCCTCTTTCTTCGATCAGCCCATTAGTATACCTTCGCTACTTTCACCCTTAACCTTTCTTGAGTTCTTTCCTCCTCGAGCGCCCTTCTCCTCTTGTTATTTACAGTATCGGCTCCGAAGTTCGTGAAATATTCCTTTAAACGTGCAAATTCGTCTTATTCTTAAGTCATCTTTTAGAAAAGCTTCCTCATGTCCGAGGCAACCGTGTCAATTCGACCACACATTTATCCCTTTATATATGCACCTTTCGAAAGTTGCAAATCTTTTAGCATCATTGCAAGGCTTAATCATCCTTTCTCTTACTTCATATTCCTCGTCATAGTCATTATCCTTTTAGCCCCACTAATCAAAATCTGTTCTCTAGCCCCACACATTCCTCTTTTATTCCATACTACCACACTTTATCCCTTTCACATGCCTACCTTCAAATTTTTAACCCAAATAGTCCCGTGCTTTGCCTGTCGTCTCTCTTGAAGGCTTCACTCACTCTCATTTCTCACTTCTCTCTTCTTTTCTCAAGACATTCTAATCTCTTCACTTCCTATATATATACTCACTTCCTTCCTTTCCCCGATGTTCTTGCATTAGGACCTTCCAACTCTGACCTGCAGTAAGAATAACATCAACTTACCTTGTAACATCCGTGCCATTTTTGCCACTTGAACTTCGTTACCTTATTCAATTAATGTCTTCCACATACCGCAACGTCGGTTGCTGGGATACACGTACCCGTTGATACAGCCACATATGGAATGTCATACACTTACATATATATGTATTTACTAACATCTTGCTTACAAAGTATTTCCAAACACTATTCAAACTCATCCTCATTCTAGAGCTGTGATGCACTTTCTTTCCTTTCACCGATCTAGTCTGCCTCGTCCTACGCAACCTCTTAAGGTCTCTAACCCCTCCGCCTACTCCAGTTTCCCTTAGGCTACTCTAATTTCCCATCTGCCTCTTATGTCTGACTTTGTAAGATTTTTAGTACACTTCCCAGGGGTCACCCATCCTAGATATTTCTCTCACCCAAAGACGCTTAACCTTGAAACTCTGATGAAATCCGGTGCGTTAGTGCTTGGGTTTGCGTACACACCTTACTGCATGGCCTTCATCATATTATCTAGAGCAAGTTGAAGTCTTAACGGATTCCAAACCATTCTCGTAACGCATCTCCCTCCGAATTAGAAAGGGTCTCTTAGTCTTCCGACTACACAATTACTATTTTGTCCTTTTCAATCCTCAATATTCACCTTTCACCTATGCGTATGACTACTTTCCATCCTAGGTTTCCAGATTCCCAATGGTGGCGAAAACACCTTGGTCGCCGTTACTTATAAACACTTGGTTATCGGCCCCTTTGGATTTTCGCTCGCCACTGTTAAGTGCTAGTCTACAACAATTACACATACATAGAAAATTCCAATAAAGGCTCATATACCTGTAGCCGATCGGTCTCTAGTCTGATCTGGTGGACTATAAGGTGAAGTGTGCTCCTCGTCATCGTCTACCCACCATCTGCTCGTCTGGCCTTCATCATCTCTCTCATCTGAGTCCGAAGGATATAGATAACCGGGTAACTCCTGGTTTACCGACGGCCAGGATAGAGGGCTAGAGTAATCCGTAACACTCACCGGGGAGGCTAGTCTGACGTAGTGCTCTACCATAGGAGCAGCTGGTACGGCCTCGGGAATCTCCTCCTCCGGTGTCCCAGACGAATACTCAGACGGATCTGTGTCATAACGGCCCTCAGGGGGGTCCTCCTCTATGGGAGTCAAAAACTCTGGAGGAATCGTTACTGGGTCCTCCGAGGGATCAATCTCAATGGAATAATCGAGGCTCCTCTAACTCGGTCCCGGAGCCTATTCCCGGATATACTATAGGGGCCTTCTTAGCACCCCCATTATATATATCTCTTCATCTCTCGTCAGTCTGCACTTACCTGCAGGAAAAGGATCAGAAGCGATCTTTCCTAGACTCTGGCTCTATCGCATGATCTAAGATGGAAAGAAAGGTCAATGATTCCTAGATGCCCTGCAGCCTCCTGCTTATAAATGTGGCCGGCTTCACACCCATAAACAGGACTCTGCTAGACATGGCTTGCAGATAACCCTAGGACAGAACTGCTCTGATACCAATTTATCACACCCCAACCTTGGTAGGGCGTGATTGGCATTCGGCACCTTACGAAAACCGAGCGAACCAACTTATAACTTATATCCTTCGTGTATTAAATGGAAACAATAGGATCGAGAGGCTAAATACGAACATAATATCATGCATAAGTATATGTACATTGGACCCATGATGCCAACATTACTATCGTCACACCATGACTAAGTCGGCATGTACACAGAACCGTCCGCAAAGCTCTATGAACATGACCGAAGTATACAAGTCGACAAGGGCCCCGACATACCCTAAACAAAATCATATATATATATATATATATATATATATATATATATATATATATATATATATATACACATATATATATATAAGAAATGGAGCTCACTAATCGAACCGGTACCTGAAGGCAGCCTACTATGGAAGATCCTTGTCTCGTTTATCTACACCTGCGGGCATGAACACAGCGTCCAAAAGAAGGGATGTCAGTACGAACAATGTACTGAGTATGTAAGGCATGAATAGTAACATATTAAGAAATACCAAATATGGAAAATAATATAATGAACGTATAAGGATAAGTAACATAAAAGGGATCAGCCTATTCCTTTGAATGCCCTTTTAAGGTGACTGTCGTGCATGCTTAGCTTTTAAAAAAAAGACTTTTCTATAGATATCCATATATAATATCTCATCTGGCCGTTAAGGCGCGGTAATATATATATACATATATATATATATATATATTATCTTACCCGCCATATAGGCTCGGTACTATCTTACTCGGCCCTTTCGGGACTCGATGTTATCTTACTCGGCCCTTTCGGGACTCGATGTTATCTTACTCGGCCCTTTCGGGACTCGATGTTATCCCCAGCTGATCAGTGGGATGTAACGCGCACATACATACGTGTATATATATATATATATATATATGCATAAATGAAATCAACACCATCATTAGCATTACCATTATCATCATATCAATCCTTGAAGGATCAACCATCGCAAGATGAAATCGACGATGTCACGGGAGTCTCGATAATCATGAACTTAGGTAGCACTGGAAATAGAATCGTTATCATCGCTATATCTCACCTCGAAGGAATAAGTAACATGAGGTGAGACCATCAACAATAAGTACGGTTAAGGGATTCATGGAATGCATCAATAATCTTATAATGCCCTCAAATCATAGCTTTGTAGTTTCAAAAGAAGAGAATCACCATCATCGTCACAATCATCAAAGAACATATTCCACTTAATATTATAAGAGGCTTTAAGAGTCATGAACTTCGAGCTTTTGAAAACAAGGCGGTTATGGAAACATTTACGGAATCATAACATAGGAATCATGCCTTTGAAAGAAAGGGACGAACCTTAACATACCTGTTCAACCTCCTATTAGCTACGCTTATTTGTCCGAGCTCGCAAGTCTACATTTAAGAGGATTTACACTAACGTTAGCCTCTTTATCGCACACTTATTCCAAGTTTCAAATCAAACTATTCTATATTCTGCCGAAAATCGGGCAGCATCTCCCCTGTTTATATGCCTAGCCCAAATTCTCAATTCAACAACCAACACAACAATAACAATACCAACATCAATAACATCATTTCCCATATAAAATTATTCCATAGAACAGTCGATACGGTGTTTGTCCCATATTTCCATCAACAGAATTAATTTACAACAATTTAATAACTCCTTCTCCGTAATTAAACCAAGATTAATGTTAATAACAAGAGATTCATACCTTTATCTCGATAATAATGCTATATCTTCACTCCTCCACCTTGTGCTTAAGCTACAACGCCTCAATACACCATTTTGTAATCGCAACTATACGTTGTCTGGACCGAGATTTGGAAATTATAACTGGTTTAGGCTTAAAATTTGGCTTAGGGGTTTGGGGGAATTCTTCAGACTTTTGGAGAATATTTGAGGTGTTTTTTGAGAAAATAAGGGGTAAGCCCCTTTAAATAGCGGTCCAGGTTCTGCCTGGACCGACTTAAAATTCCTTCAGCGCGATCGCGCCCCCTTTGGGAGCGTTCGCGCTGGCTTAATTTTTCAGCCTACGCGTTCGTTCAGTAAAAAGGTCATAACTCTTGATCCCAATATCGTGTGAGGGCCCACGACCTATGGTTGGAAGGATAATTCAATTATATACAATTTTAATTATTAGTGTTTTTCCAAATTCCAAACTTGTAATGTCGTTTTGTCCCCTCCAAGTCAGATCATCCGAAAATGTTTCCTTAAATCGTCCTTTTGGAGGGCTTATGCCCATATTTGGCTTAAGGATCCTTCTTAGGACTTGCTCAACATTCCATGTACTAATCATATATCTGTTCATATGTCCTTTATAAAAGTCCCGGCGTGTGGGCTCCACTTGGCTTACAGTGCGAGGGCTTTTCATCAAGCAACATATGGACCGATTCACCCCCCCCCCCCCCCCCCCCTCCCTATGGTCTCCAAATGTCATACATATATGTATTCTTATACTCAGATCATCTAATCTTCATCCCTAATCCTTGTATAACTTTACTCTTTTCCGAGCTCGTACCACGCCATCTATGATCTTGTAACGTGAAATTTTTCGGGGTGTAACAGTTCCATTATCACCCACTTGTCCTAATCAAACACGATATCCTTTGATCATTTACTTTAGGATTCTCTTCTTACTTTTGATCTTCGCCTGACTTTCACCTAATAAGTTTTTCGCATAGTCTAACACAACTATCTGTTGTTTCAGCTTGTCAGACAAGTGGATCGCTTGATTCCTTAAATGCCCATCCTTTCTATTTATGTCCTTAAACCCTTTTCTTGCGATCTTATCTCCAA
This sequence comes from Lycium ferocissimum, assembly GCF_029784015.1. Lineage (NCBI taxonomy): Eukaryota > Viridiplantae > Streptophyta > Magnoliopsida > Solanales > Solanaceae > Lycium > Lycium ferocissimum. The sequence goes on from NC_081345.1 coordinate 13,526,912, forward strand.
CTACTTCCATGACTTCCCTTTTCCGTTGACCTAGCCCAACCCATTTCGTAACTCTTTATTTCTCTATTAATAGACAACTTTTCTTAGTCGGATGCGGCACTTTTCCTTACTTTCTTCTCTAGTACTATTTTGGATTATCCCTATTAGTACTGGTCGATTTTACAGATACCATATCATGTCCTTTTAGCTTCTTGGTCGGGCTCCTGAATTCTTTACAATCTTTTCATAGTTCCATCTGTGATAACGCCCAGGTGATTAGTATTAACTTCTCCCTACTAACGTCTTATTATTCTCGATGATGATTTGCCCCTATATTGCTTATCCAATGTATGTCGAGTAGCCGAGAGATTTATATTCAAACTAGACTCAATCAACCAGACTTCTTTTCACGATCCGTCCATAACAACAGCCATAACAACATACCTTATGCACTTGTATACAACACTTCGTCATTATTATTATTACCTCTCACAGCAAAATCACCTTCATAACTTATTAACAATCACTACGTTGGTCGACTTACAATCCAAGATATCTCTAAATTCATATTGAACTTTTCCCTCCAATCTCCTCTCCTCAGATCTTAACATAATTAATTTGTAATCATAAGTTTAGGATAAAATCTCACTTAATCACATCCTTCTATAGTTATTCCCCTTGGTTAACATCTTCATCTCCTCTTATACTTAAATTTAAATTTCCTTTCATTGCCTGGTTGGTAGTCATTCCCCTTCCATTAGCTGAACTTTTATACTGAGTCGAAAGTTTGCATATATTGAATACAATTCAAGCCACTCCTTCATTTCTTGGCGATCAATCCTTTAGGCCAACGAATAGATGGTGACATCAAGTTTGTCGGGGTCTTTATTCAGTACTTCTTCAGCCGTAATCTTCATTCCTGACTACTTTTTACCAAGATCTTTGGGATTTTTCTTACTCTAAATTCCCAATTTACATCTATGCTATATTATTCATTCCCACGACTTATCCTTTTGTGTTATCGCTCTGCACCATAGTACTTTAAATTTTTCTTACCAATTCTCGTGCTTGTCATGAAACATTCGTAAAGCGTACTCCTCTCTTCTTCTTCCTTCATCCATTTCTTAAGGTGTTACAACTTATCCGTATTCATGCACACTCCTCGTACATTCTTCCTATTTCCTTTATGATCAAATTTCTGTACTTCTTAGTACGACTCTTATCTCGGGTTATACCCTCTTGTCTTTGACGGTTGCATAAATTCCTCTTGCTCAATCCGTTAGTCCACCTTCTTCCATTCGCCTTTCGAACCTTGCTTAACTTCCTTTGCTTGTAAGCGCTCTTCTCCATTTTCCTTTCTATAATATTGGCCCTAAGGTTTCTATTAAAAGTACAACTCCATTCTATCTCTAAATCCTCGTTTGGGTTGGGGGAGGGGGGGACTTTTCCGCTACCGCGGTAATCGTGTCAGTATGACTGCACATTTGTCTCTTCGAATGCCCCTTAAGAGTTGGAAATCCCTTAACATCTTTGCAATACCTGCTTATTCATTCCCAATCCACATTCTTATTCGTGGTTACTACCCTTCAATCCCACTTATCAGAATATGATCTCGAACCCTCTACATTCGTCTTTTGTTCCACACTACCATACTCCCCTCTTTCCGTATACTTACTTTCAGGGTTCGTCCGAATGATTCTTTGTTGCTACCGTCGTCCTAAATTCTCTGTCGAAAGCTTGACTTGACTCTCGTTAGCAACATACTTCTGTTTCTTACATTTCTCCTCTTCTCAGGACATCATAAGCTTCGTACTCTTGCATACCCGCTTCCTCCTGCTCCCTGATATGACTGTATCATGATTGTCCAACTTTAAACTCTAGAGAAACAATGTCAACCTACCTCGTAGCACTTGTTACTTTGAGCTTCGATACCCTATTCAATCAATGCCTTCAACATATCGCAACACCGATTATCAGGGCATACATACTGGTTAAGGTAACCACACATAAGGTATCATGTATATCGTTTACTAATGCCTTACTTACGAAGTACCCCCAATGGTATTTAAACTTGTCCTAATTATGTAGCTGTAATACATCTTCTCTCTCTTCGCCAAGCTTGTCCGCCTCACCTCTTACAATCGTTCAAAATTTCCAACGGTGAGTCTCACATGCTTCTAATTTCCTTAAAGATATTCTAGTTCCTCATCATTCTCTTATGTCTGAATCTGTAGGACTTTTTAGCACACTTCCTAGGGGGTCACCCATCCACTACTCTCACCCAAGCTTAACTTCAAAGTTCTAATGGGATCTAGTGCGTTAGTGCTGGTATGACCACAGCCATCCTACTGCGTGTCCTTTATCACATGACCTGAAATAAGTTGAAGTTCTAACGGATCCCAATAAAATTCCTGTAATGCATCTCCCTTCGGATTGGAAAGGTCCCTTACTCTAGCCTTTGGAACCCCCAATAATAACCATCAATCAGCACCCACGACTATCTTCCATTCCTAATTTTATGATTCCAAATGGTGGACAAAAACATCTTAGTCGTAGTTATCTATAAGTACTTTGGTTATCGGTTCCTTTAAAACTCCCATTTGTTAACTGTTAATGATATCCTGCAATAATTGTACACATATGAAAAAAATATTTCAATAAAAGGCCCATATGCCGGTAGTCGGCTTGTCCTGCTCCTGGTCTGGAGGGTTGTAAAGTGAAGTATCCTCCTCATCATTCTCCCATCATCTACTGGTCTGGCCCTCCTCATCTCCTCCATCCGAATTCGAGGGGTACGAATATCCACGCAACTCCTGATTTACCGAAGGCCAAGAAAAAAGGCTAGAATAATCGGTAACACTCACAGGCGTGGCTGTCCTAACATAATGCTCCACCATAGGAGAAGCTAGAGGAGTCAACTCTGGTACGGCCTCGGGCGCCTCCTCCACCGGCATCTCATACGAACCCTCGGACAGGTCTGTCTCATAACAATCTTCCGACGGGTCATCCTCTATGGAAGTCATAAACTCTGGGGGAATCACCTCGATGTCCTTGGAAGGGTCTGTCGCAATAGAATAGTTAGGAATCCTCCTACTCGATCCTGGGACCTGGGGTCCCGAATCCACCCTGGGGTCCTTCCTGGCACCCCCACTATGTGAAGCCGATCTCTTCATCACTTATCAAACTGCACCTACTTACAGGAAAAGAAGGTCAGAAATGATCTTTCCTAGACTCTGGCTCTATCGCATGATCTAAGATAGAAGGAAAGGGCAATGATTCCTAAATGCCCCGCAGCCTCCTGTTTATAAGTGTGGCTGGCTTCACACCATAAACAGGACTCTATCGGACATGGTCTATGGACAATCCAAGGACGAACTGCTCCGATACCACTTTGTCACGACCCAACCAATGGGCCGCAACCAGTGTCCGATCACTACTGACCAAGCGCCCCTAAACTCGTACTTGCGATATGCTGAATAACCTGGTGGCCCATTTCAAACCTATACCTGATTATAGCATCTGCCGTAAAATTTATGCAATAAACTCTACCTCGAAGCTCATGAATCATACACATGGATATATATATTTAGGCATACGTGCAAAGGATGCCAACGCAATCTGACATGACCACTACATGTACTGTACATAAAATAAAAGGCCACAAAGCTACATGACGTTCCCACTAAATACAACTGTCTACAGACCTCTATGGAACATAAACCGACGAAAAAGGCAAGACGATGCCTGTCATACCCACATATCCTCATAGCAAAATAGCATACCAAAAAGGGCTGCAGCTCCGGACTAATAGAGCGTCATCGGATCCACGGGCCGAGGGAGATCCTACTGATCTAGATCGTCTGGCTAGCTACCTGATCCTGCGGGCATGAACGCAGCATCCACAAGAAGGGACGTCAGTACAAACAGTGTACCGAGGATGTAAGGCATGAATAATAACATAACAAGGAGTATGAAACATAACATGAGATAAAGAGATAACCCGTACATCTGATTGCCTCATAAGATGGATATCATGTATGCTGAGCTTTCAAAGAAAACATTTCTCATATACATATATCACAATAGTGCTGCGGAACGTGCAGCCCGATCCATATATATATTATATTATTGTGGAACGTGCGTACCCGATCCATAGATATATATTATATTACTGCGGAACGTGCAACCCGATCCATACCCATATATCCCGCGTTCGGGACGATGTCATAATATACCAACTGATTAGGTGGCTGCGTATATAAAGCCTCGCCCTTTTCCCATATCCCCTATATATATATCATATGCATATATAATGTAAGTGGCACGTATGAGAGCCCAAATAAATGTTGCTGCTTTATCGGAGTGACGTAAGATCGGTTGCCTCCGATTATATTATGGAACAATCATCACCGCTATATCTCACTTTGAAGGAACAATGATTATAAGGTGAGGTCAACAACAATGAAGAACGTCAAGGAATTCATGAAATAAACTTAATAATCTCATAATAGCATTAAAATCATAAGCCATGGAACCTCTAGAAATAGGATCATCATGATCATCATCATTATCATCATGAAAACATTATCATCTTTAGCGTCATAAGAAACTTTAAAAATTATGAATCTCTAGCTTGTGGGAATAAGGACATCATGGAAAATATGTATGAGTTCACAAGAAAGGATTCATCATTGTCATCACGGTCATCATAGAAAACATCCTGTCATTAATATCATAAAAATCTTAAGAACCAGAAACTTCTAGCCTTTCGGGAACCAGGATGTTGTGGAAGACAAGTATGGAGTCATAATATAGGAATCATGCCTTTAGAAAGAAAGAGACTAGCCTTAACATACCTTTCGGTCTCCTTAGTCACTCAACGTTTATCCTTCCAAGCTCGCAAATCTACATATAAACCGTTCATACTATTGTAGGCTTAATGTCACATGCTCATCGTAAGCCTTCAATTTAATTCCATTCAGAATCTGCTGAAATTCGAGTGGCATCTCCCCTGTTTATATGCCTAGCCCGAAATCACAATCCAATGACCAACAACAGCAACAACAATATCAACATCAACAACAACATTATCGCCACCAATATGCTCCATAAAACATCCCACATGATGTTTTCCAAATTTCTCAACCAAAAAATTCATTATACAATCATTTAATAGCTTTACCTCCGAAAACAACCTAAATTAATATCAATAAGGGAAGATTCTTACCTTACTCCTGCTAGAACCGTAGTACCTTGTTATCCGCCTTGAATCCAAGCCAAGACCCCTCGCAAGAAGGTATTACAGTTGCAACTATACGCTGTACGTGTCACGACCCCACCAGAGGCCGTGACGGGTGCCCGATAGTATCCTACCGGCACCTCTCATCATGTATTCTATTCGTGCTACTGAGTGGGCCATATGGACGATGAAATCATATCTTACTCAACATAATCATCAATAGCATACTCGTGAACGAGTGTCAGTGGATTTTACCAAAAGATTATACATCCATAAAGGCGAGCAGGACTACAAACATTTGACTGTACACGCCTGTCTACGAGCCTCTAAATAAGATACATATATGCACAAGTCGGGGCCGGATTCCACCGTGCCTAATTATGTACACAAAAGTAGTACCCCAGAACCGAAGCTCGGAACAACCGGAGCGCTTCCAATATCTTCTTCGGCGGGGCCCCTAGGGATCGGATGCGTCTACCCTCGTTTACTCGCGGGCATGAACGCGGCGTCCACAAGAAGGGACGTCGGTCGAGCAATGTCTTGAGTGTAAGGCATGAGTAACAACATATGGAAGGATACAAGCATGAATAGTAACAAAACGAAAATATAGAACATATCATATCATGGGATAAAGAGCAACCTGTACATCTGGGTGCCTTTTAGGCGGGAACCATGCATGCTTAGTGCTGCGGAACGTGCAGCCCGATCCATATATATATGTATAATATTATATTGCTGCGGAACGTGCAGCCCGATCCATATAATACATTGCTGCGGAACGTGCAGTCCGATCCATATAATACATTGCTGCGGAACGTGCAGCCCGATCCATAACCACATATCCCGCGTCCGGGCATCCCGCGTCCGGGACGGTATCATGTCATATTATACCAACTGATCAGGTGGTTACGCGTATATAACGCTCTCGCCCTTTCCCATATTCCCCATATACATATACATATATCATATTCATATATCATATTCATATATCATATGAGTAGCATGCATGAGAGCCCAAATAAAGTCATGTATCTATCGGAGTGACATAAGGTCGGTAGCCTCCGATCATATTATGGATTAATCGTGGTCGCTTCGTCTGCACTTTGGAGGAACGATTATTATAAGGTGAGATCGTCAATGAATAATAGCTTCACGAGGAAATAGCTCAACATTCTCATATTGTTATTGAAAATCGGGCAATAGTTATATCAAAAATCTTTCGGACGGTACTCGGAACATATCAATTCTCATAAGTATATCAAAGTATCGTAGGGACCATAGTCGTATATCAAATCATTCCGAGCCCGCCTATGAAGAATCAAGTCATCATATGTTACAAAACTTTATACGAACAAACAAGCGATTCAAGCCTTTCGGTGAAAGTTACGTAGACTTTCGTAGTTTCGAATCGTTTAGAAACAAACTCTTTTGAAAGCAAAATCTTTATGCAACTTTCGAAACTTAATTATGCGAATGACATAAGGACTAGGG
>NC_081345.1:13533720-13548409 GCF_029784015.1 Lycium ferocissimum
TTCCCTCGCTAAAAACCATTTCTCTTGTAGTGTATTCTATCGCTTGAACGTTCTCTTTCAATGCTCACGTTTCTACCTTCATTAGAGTTTATACGAACATTAGACAATCGATAGCTTAGCATACTTGACTAAAGCTAGAGAAAATTGGGCAGCATCTCCTTTATTTATACAACTTCCCCCATATCATATATCCACCCCCAAACATCTACAATAACGTTCACAACATTGTAAGCAATAGTCTTTATTCACCTACATTATCCATATTTCCCAATTCACTTCAAATCATCCATATCCATGGTCATAGCACACTATTACATTCACTCATATACAATGTCTATCCCAAGTTCTTAATGCCATTTATAACATAATCATAATCCAACATATCAAGAATCAGACTCAATCCAAGCTCACTTTGCTCAAAAATACCACTATTCTCACATTCATAACCCATTTTCATCTCCTTCTACAATCCAAGTCTTTCAACCTCAATACCTTAAACAACATGGAAAGACCATAAAACTTACCTTAGATGGTGTAGGAATAGACTTTGGGTGGAAACACTTCCTTGAGCAAAACCCTAGTTCCTTCCCCTTGGATTTCTTGTCTTGGATGAACTTTAATGAGTTTCTTACACTTGATTCTCTTGGTTTGATGAAGTTGATCATTAATATCTCATGAATTCTTATGGGAGAGGTGTGGAGAAATGTTCTAGAGAGTTCTTGAGAGAAAGGGAGTGAAGTTGAAATGAAATGAAATGAACTTGGTCCCCTTATTAATATCTCACAATCACCAATCTGCTTGGATTTCACGGACCAACATACGGTCCATATAATTTATACTGACCGTATGTTTGGCCGTACTTTTAATCCGATGAAGGCTGCCAATCCCAGGCTGAATATACGGCCTAACATACGGCCAGTATATTTTATATGGCCAGTATGTTGGGCCGTATAATGCCCAGCTTTTTCGAACTCGTTCTCGTCGACTCGTTTGATCTCCAATCCTTATGGAACCTTCTTAACACTTGTTTAACACCTCATTAATAATCTAAGGGCTGTTATAACTCTTCTCCAAAGCATCATTTAGTCATCATTAATTCGGTACTCGTAAACCCTTTCCGATACATAACGTATACCTTGCCTTCCTTGGCAAACTTTCTTCTCTTACTTCGGTTGTCTTTGAAATCTCAATTAGGGTCACCAAAGGCTATTCCTTACTTATCGAAACATTGTATACTTCATTCCCTTCGTTAGTCTATTGACTGTGCATTAACAAAAAAAATTCTGAGGTGTAACAGCGCTAGTGTCTGCCATGGCAGCACCCTTATCCCCGCGGTACCACCGTAGCGGTTGGATGGACCGCCATAATGGCCAAGAGCATTTTTGGGCAAACCGTCATGACAGTCTGAGAGACCGTCGAGGCGGGACCGCTACCGCATAGACGGTATCGGGCCTGGTTATTTCATTAATTATGTATTAAAAGCCCTTAGTACGTTATTTATTACTATTCCAATATCTGAGCTATTGAGAGCAAATCTAGGGTTTTCTTGGAGAATATTCTTGGTGGTAATTTCTTCTAATCCCTTTACTATTTCATTATCCCTAATCATCTTAAAATTCATTTTTCTTGATAGTTCATTAAGTGGTTGAAGATTAAAAGTGGGTTTAATGAATATTCCTTCTAGGCTTCTAAACCATGATTTGTTGGTTGGGTTAGCTTCTTTATGTAATAAATTGATGATTAGAATCCTTTATTCCATAACTTCTTCCTAATTAGAGGCTAATTTGTGAAATTGGAAGTTAGGGTTTATACCCAAATTTGGGGGTTTTACCTAGAATCCGAAATTGAGTGAATTGTTGATTATTCTAGCTTGCTATTGATGGGAATTATCACCATGAGATTTAATTTCATGTTGGGGCCTTTAAATTTCTAATTTCACCCTTCTAGTTCATAAACCCTATTCCATAGGTTTGGGATTTGGGTCTTGAATAGAAGTAGGGTCTGTTTGATGTTTTTCTTGATTCTAGTTGCATGATTCGAATATGCTTATACTTTCTTAATCTCGAGGCTCAAAGGAAAGGAAAGGCTATGGTGTGATTATTAGTGATATTATTGGTCGGCCTTCCAGGTAGGTTACAGTTTATCATATGATGAGACTTCATTTAGCGAAGCATATATTTAGATGATATTATCAGAGAAAGGATGTAAACCTTCGAGTATGAAGTTGGCTTGGATATTGTCTTAGGTTGGGCCCTATTATGTGATTGGGTTAGCCACCCCATTGTGTTATGACTTATCTTGTTCTATTGTTATTGGCTTGATGCCACGTGGATATAGTAGATATTAGAGACTATTGATATATCTTGATCATGATATTTTAGTATCGTACTTGTTGACGTTTGATACGAGGATAGTGTTCTATATGTCTTGTGTAGCCTTTTCAAGATATTGTTAGTGCACCCATGCTTGGTACTTGTGATATTGATCTGATTATTAATGCCGAACTCATACATTGCATGCATTATTAAACTCATACATTGCACGCATTCTCATCCTTCATGATATACTGTGGGCATATTGATGATACTTGAGGAAACACTGTAATGAGCTAGGCTCAGTTGGATAAGAGTGACATGAGGATCGATATCCTATGGTTATCCCGAAATCGAGGTTGTGCGTAGCGATTGCTGAGGTTTTTACCGAAATTGTGAGATAACGATTGTCGAGGTTTGGACCGGAGTCGTGAGGTACATGGACTTTGCGGGTCCCCTATGGGTTGTGCTACTGAGACATGGAGATTACAGTCTGGAGTGCATGTGTACACAGCATTGCATTGCATTCACATTCTATACATTATTGCATTACATTGCACTATGGCTTCTGTTGTGATATTATTGTGATGTATTTGTGATATACAGATTCGGACTGAGTATTTGAGACTTGACACAATTGGGTTTAGATGATATAACATAGGTGATGATGTGTACTTGATATCTGGCTCGTGATTGACTTGTACCTTGTTGATTTACCTGTTTATCTTACTTTATTGACTTGATATGTGTTAGCTAAGCTTAGTCGGCCTATGTTACCTACCAATACTTGTTGTTTGTACTGACCTGCACTTGCTGCATTCTTTTATGAATGCAGAGTTCCAGGTCGGATCGACCTCCGTTCTCGTGGCTGATTAAGGTGCGAGAGCTGCTGCTTAGAGTCTTAATGGGTGAGAACGGGGATGTCGGCCGCCTTGAAGATTCTTCTTCTATTTCATGTCTTACTTGATATTCCGAGACATATTCAGACTAGTGATGTATTTTATTACTTTCAGACTTGTAGTACCTAGTTAGAGGCTCTTGTATGGTTAGACCAAACTCTGGATGTATTTGATGTCTTTTCTTACTTCCCCATATTTCTATATCTGTATCATCAGTCTTACGTGATTTTGATCTCTTCCACATGTTTATTTGTTTATTCATGATTTTGCGACTGTTGGGATAAGGGTTCGCCGACCGAGGTGGGAAAGATAGGTGCCCGCACAACTTAGCTAAATTGGGTCGTGACAAAATAGCTCATTAACTATCATGGATTCCATTCTTAATCATAAGAAAATCATAAAGAGAGGAGTAGGAACTTACCAAGGAAGATTCTACCCTAAATGCTCTGGAAATCTTCCACACAAACACTCTTTAGGTTATGAAATTGAGAAAGGAATGATCATCCGAAGTTGAGAATAAAAAGGGAAGTTTCTGTTCAGCGATTTTCGCATCCGCACATACCCAGTCCACGGATGCTGACTCGCTTCTGTGAAGAGGGCTCGCTCTCTGCGGAGCCACTTAATCATGTCATCACTCGCGTCTTTGGGCCAAGACCCGCAAATTCAAACCCACTCCCACAGAAGTGGGACATTTGAAAATCAGATTTTGGTTTTCACCAATTTCAACCCAAAATCCCGACATCCATCCGAGACCTTCCGAATACAAATCAAACATGCAGACATAGGTAAAAACACGCTACAAACTCAACCGTGGCCTCAGAGTTTCCAACAGAGGTCATTCTGACCCGATCAACCCCCAAAACCCCCAAAGTCACGTTTCCAAGCAAGTGTAAAAAATGCCCCCGAAAGCCTCGGGAACCTAACCAAACACCGCACTAAATCATAAATGACCCTCCAGACCACACAAAATCGATAGAATCTGTTTACCCAAATGTTAACTATTAGTCAAACCCTTTCACTTAAAGGTTCTAATTCTCTCAAATCTTACTAAAACAAGTCGGATGCCCTCGTGAACAGAGTCGATGGGTAAAATGGTAAAACATGCATAACGACCAAATGGGTCGTTACACAAGTATTAGCATGTTGGTCGATTTCAACTAATACCCAATCATACGTGGTCGACAAGTAATAAAGAGATAAGTAAAGTATCGTTCCTAACGAAGACTTACTTGTTAACTCTTCAAGTTGTAATGACCCATTTGGTTGTTTTGGCCTTTTGACCCTTTCCCTATGTACTTTAGAGTGTTTTTGACCCGCGGGAATGGGTGGTACGGTTCCCGAGAGAGAGTCTGGAGTGTCGTGTTAAAAATTAAGGATTTTAGAGCCCTTAAGTTGAATAAGTGAAAAATTGTTACATCCCGTACTTTCGTACGTTTGATTTGTCATAAGTTAATCGACATAAGTTCAAGGGCAAGGTTAATTTTTGAGGTTATAAGTATTTATGCAATGCTTAACAAGTGATAATTAAGTGTCGTGAAGGTTAGAGGTTAAACAAATTGAATCGTATAAGTTTCATCAATATTATACCCGTACGTTCGGGCTATGGTTCGAACCGTTCGCACCGGAGAATTTTTGTCATATTCAAGTATGCAAAAAGAGATCGGTGTATAAAAGGATGAGGTGCTGAAGTAATTTATGACTTAACAAGTGTGATGGGGTGATTGGGAATAATATTTGGTGCATGTATAAAGAGGCTATGGACTAGAGCTATACCACATGATTATGATAATGAGTGTATGAAGTGTGTTGAAAAATGATTGTTATTTAAGTGAATCGAGATTAAGGAATTAATTATGGGTATAATTTTTACGTGGGGAATTATAATGGAAGTCTAGGAATTAATTAAGGTTGTGGGATATTCTTTGATTGGCATGGTCAACGTGAGTGGGGGTGAGGTGGCAGCAATGGATAAGTGTCATATTTATAGAATGGGTGGCAATATTCCATAATAAGTGTCATATGTGTGGGCCAAATAAACCTTACGTGTAAAACACAAGGGGAAAGCACTTTTAGATAAATCATCTTAAGTGAATGTAATGCATTTTTTTTGGGCAGAAAGTATTATGGGATCAGCAACGTTTTCATCTCCCTTTTTGACATAAATTATATACTTTCCAACAAAAATAATGGTACTACGTTCTACTATGGAGGCAAACATGAAGAACAACGTAGAAGTTATGCCACATCGGTTATGTAATTCAACACCGATTGCTCTTTGGATTTAGCAAATCAAAGGGTTCTTCAAAGTGAAGTAAGGTGGAGGAAGATCATTTCTTAGCATATAAGGTAATATGTATTCTCTCCTAGGTATATTTAAATTCATCCCGGTCATGGCTAAATTCTGGGATGAGAAATACGAAAGTTATATCGGAAATCGGATAAATTGTTATTGTTATCGTGTGGGCTATTTGGTAATTGTTATGAGTTATTTTGTGGGCTGAAATATCATGGGGATTGGTTATAATTGTAGTTGTTGTTGTTTTTATTGCCGTTATACTATGTATATATGAAAATAAAAAGGTGTATACAAGCATTGGTATACGAATGTATATTGGGCTGCTTTGGAAGTAATTTAAGAAAGGATTTGATTCTATATGGATATGTATTTGTTGATATTGTTGTTGGTATTGTGATTGATATTTTGGCTAAGTTGGAATCACGAGGATTATTAAGTTTTAGGGAAGATGTTGCCCTAATATCGTTAGATTCCTATGTAATTAAGGATTGTTTTGAAAGAGTATCTTAATTTGATTATTCGCATATTTGGTATTGTTTGTAGATTGGTGAAGCCCGAGACCTAAGTTATGGTTAACTTGAGAAGCAACAAGGTATGTTAAGGCTATCCCTTCTTTCTTTTTGGCATGAATTACATAAACGAGCGAACGATGAACATACATGACTCCAATAAATTCTAGTTCTCAGCGGTACTTGACATGACAGTTGTCTTTGATTCTCAAGTGTTGGTTCATTCTAATTATTCTATTGAGTCCCAGGTGATGATTTAGTTTGCATATGGTTGCTCATTATATTCTACTCGTGTATGCCGTTAATATATCATTCACCGAGTCCCGGGCCGGGTATGTATTCGTGCACAGTTTCATTGCATTGTTCACCGAGACCCTCACTAGAGGACCGGGTACGGTATATATATTTATATTACACCAAGTTCCTCACTAGAGGGCCAGGTACGGTATATATTTATATTTCACCGAGTCGCTTACTAAAGGGCCGGGTATGGTATATATTTACATTTCTAGTCATTGCCTTTGGGGCTACTTACATGATTATTCTCTGCCTTCGGGGCTATTCATATTACAGGTGGTTTCTCATACATTCATTATGGCTTATGTCTCATTCTTTATGATTATTGCTGCCTTACATACTCGGTACATTGTTCGTACTGACGTCCCTTTGCCTGGGGGCGCTGTGTTCATGCCACACAGTCCCAGATCGCTTTGCAGGTAAAAGTATTCAGCTAGGATGGTTGGCTATCAGCTGGGATTGGCAAACTCCATTTTCTTCCTGGAGCAGTGCCGAGTCATTATGGTTATCATGTGTGTGTACGGGTATGTCGGGGCTCTGTCCCGACTCATATGATTCACGTGTTTACTCTTAGAGACTTTGTAGACAATGTCCAATGGTTAGTATGTTAAGATGTCATGTGTTGAGTGAAGCGACCATGTAGGTCGATATGACAGTCTGACTTACTCGGTTTTTGATTAATTGAGTATCGTTCGGAAATTTCTATGGTTTGATGGAAAGTACATTATTATATTTCTGATTTTTTTTATGTCCAGTTTCATTATGTGAATACCAGAGGGTTCGCTCAGTCTAATTAAGAGTTGGGTGCCCATCATGCCCTATCGAAATTAGGGTGTGACAAAAATGGTTGACCAAGAGTAGACTTTTGTGTTTACAGACCTTTTTGGGAATTTTGTCAGTTCGATAAGATCCGGAGTGTCAGATATAACTTGGTAGGGTGGTTGGTTCGGCTCCCGAGGTGCTCGGGAGCATTTTGATCACTTGGTTGGAAACTTGAATTTTGGGGTTTTGGGGGTTGACCGGGTCAATATGATCTTCATTGGGAATTTTGAGGGCACGGGTGGATTCGTAGCATGTTTTCACAGTGATATGCATATTTGGTTTGTATCTAGGGGGTCTCAGATGGATGTCGTGTTTTGGGTTGGACATGCTGAAAAAATAGAATTTTGCTGGTTTCTAATGTCCCACTTCTGCGAGCCCACCTACATGGGACTTGGCCCGCAAACAAGAAAGGGAAACATGGTAAATGACTCAGCGATCTGAAGGCCTCTTCGCGGAGGCGAGTCTGCATCTACGGACAAGGTGTCCAAAAATACTGAAATCGATGAACAAAAAACCTTTTTACTTCCCATCTTTGAACGATTCTTTCCATTCACCAAATTCTTAACTTCGACAGTGTTGTGGGCGAAATTAAAGAACTTCTGGGTGATCACAATTTGAGGTAAGTTGCTTTGCACTCACTTGTGGTTTATTCTTGAATTTGGATTGGCTTACATGCTAGTTTCATCTTTTAAGTTGGGGAAGATGGGTTAAGAACCCTAATTGTTTCTTTATGATTTCTTGTCTATTCCCATGAGTTTTGTGGGATGGTTTCTTAATTCTGAGCTTCTAATCATTAGGGAATGTAGTTGCTAAGTTGAATCTCTTCTTAATTTACAGGGTTTGGATTATAGAAATTTAGGGGTTTTCTATTAGTAATGAAATTAAGGCTAATTGGGGAATAATTAGTGTTGATGATTAGTATTTGGACTTCTTGTGCTTAGGATGGACCTCTTCCAACTTGCAGACTTTCATTTTACCCTTGTGGGTCCCGAGTCACTTTTTTGGGCTATTTTGGGGTTTTTTCAAAAGCATAGCAATATGTATATCGTTAAATTCGTAGTCTAACATAGATTATTTATTTTTAGACTTTGAGTGTTCGGAGGCAATCCGGAAGGGGAAGGCCTAAATTGGAGGAGTTTGAGGACTGTGTTCGACTTTGAGGTAGGTTATGGCTTACCTTTCTCAGACTTTGATTAGCAAATCACATGTGTTATTTAGTTATTGATGGGAAAAGCATGATAGGCCTTCGAGCATGGTTGTGGTGTTAAATCCACTAGATTGGTATGATTTATGATTATGTAGGCTTGTTGCCGTACTTTATGTACTTATTGACATATGGTGTACTTAACTAGTAGTTATGGTGATGTGGGATTTTCTAGTTCTATTTGTTGTGATTGGGATTGATTATCTGATAAGTTTCTATGGTCGTTTTGATAATTCGTACAAGGATTGAATTGGCATTATGGTGCTTATGAATTCCATCTCATATTTATTGACATTGATTACATATGATTCCTCATTCTTGCATTAATTTATTCATACATGATGAAAGAGTTATGGAAACGGATTCGAAATGGAAAGAAAGAGAAAGCTGAAAGTAACATGATTATTACTGTAGTCTGAGGTCTGTACCGAATATAATGGCAGAGTCACGATCCGAGGTTTGTTCCGGAGTGGTTAGTACATGGACGTCGGGGTCCCCTATGGGTCATGGATATTGAAGCTAAAAATGCTTATACTATGTGTGCACAGGTTCTAGATATTGGCCATTGCATTGCATAGCATTGCATTGCATCTCATTTGCATTGCACTTCTTATTATGGCATTCTACATTATCTCATTGGATTCTTGATTGGTGTTGTACTTATGTTGTAGTTTATGGTTGAGGAATTTCTAACTTGGCGGGCTTGTGAGATAGAAGCTTAAACTTAGGCTATGACTAGAATTATTTGGGACATTTTATGTCTGTTGAATGATGTTAACTGTCTTACCGGTCTACTTGTTGATTTCTGTATTTCATATGCATTAACTAATCTTAGTCGGCCTAAAATGCTTATCGGTACAAGTGTGTACAGATACTACTCTTGCTGCACTTTTTCTGAGTGCAAGGTTTGAGACAGGATCGTCATCGAGACCCTGAGTCTAGCACTGAGGCTTCTTGCTTGAGATCTGAGGGTGAGCCGCCTGCATCCCTAGGTCTTATCTTTTATCCTTGTCTATTTCTATCCTTAGACAGTATTTCTTATGTTTTAGACATTTGTGTTGATTCCCAGACTAGTTATGATTAAAGGTTCTTGTACTGTGACTTCAAATCCTTGGGAAAAGATGTAATAGACTTAGTATTCCGCACTTTTAGTATTTATGGTATGATTAATACTTATTATATGTTTACTTGTGTTATTTATTCCTTATTCATAAATTGATTATGTGTTGACTAAGGGGATGGTTCGCCCACCGAGGGGGTTAGTGTGGGTGCCATCATGATCGTGATTTGCGTCATGACAAATTGGTATCAGAGCCCTAGGTTCACTGATCTCACAAGTACAAAAACATGTCTAGTAGAGTCTTGCGGATCGGTACGGAGATGTTTGTACTTATCTTCGAGAGACTACGGGACACTAGAAAAACTCCATTCTTTCATTCCTTTTGTGCTACATTGTTCTAATTGGTATCTTGTTGGTTCAAATTGGTATCTGATTTCTCCTTCTATTCTCTCACAGATGGTGAGGACGAGTGCTAAAGCTTCGATCGATGAGATACCAGTGCCAGGAGTCAGAGCCGACGCACATAGTAGGGCCGAGCTAGAAGCCGTTGCCGTGGCAGAGGTGGACATTAGCCCGGTCAGGGTGGTCATGGTGGTTCGCAGGCTGATGGCAGACGGGTTCATTGTTATGCCTTCCCTGGCAGGCCAGAGGCGAGGCTTCTGATGCTGTCATCACAGGTACTATTTCAATCTGTCAACGGGTAGTTTCTGTATTATTTTACCAGGGTTCCGCTTTCTCTTGCACTGCATCTTTATTACATTCCTATTCATATCTGATTCCTTGACTACCTAATTACTTGTTTATGTAAGTAAGTAACTTAAGTGGTGCTTCTATACTATGTATTGGTGATGATTCGGTTATGAGACCAGATACATTGTAAGTTAAAAAAAGGATTTTCTAGTTTACTTCGTCACAACTTCTTTTGTTTTCGATTAATGAGACATAGTGAGTACATGTGTTTCCCGTACTCAGTCTATACTTGTCACATCCTACATCCTATTTTTTTGTACATTAAGTTGCGTCGAAGCTCCCAAGACAAGATTATCTTTGAGATTATAAGTGTTTATGCTATATTTAACAAGTAATAAATAAGTGTCGTGAAGGTTAGAGGATAAACGAATCGAAGAGTATAAGTTTCATCAGAGTAATACCCCGGGCTTACGGGCTATGGTTTGAACCGCTCGACGTCTGTAAGTATACCCAAGCCTCAGATAATTTTGGAACTCAAGTATACAAATAAAGAGCTCGTTGTATAAGAATATGAACTCTCGAAATTATTTCAGGCTGGAAAGTGTAATGATGGTGGTTGGAAAAATTACTTTGTGTATGGCAAAATGATTATTATCACATGACTCTGATAATGAGTGTATGAAGTGTGTCAAAAATGAGTATTATTTAAGTGAATTGAGATGAAGAAATTAATTATATGATAAATTGGTTAAATGTTGGAATGAAGGGGGGAGTAAGGAATTAATGGTGGTATTAATTAGACTTAAATGGATAATTATTTTTGGTGGGCTATCACATGGCATTAATCCGCCAATAGGTCGCATTAAGTGGTCTTAATTGATTTTTGATGAGTCAATGGCACATAAGTGCCTAATGACATGTGTAAAAGGGATAAACTCACCTAAACTCCTATATCACACTACTATATAACATTCTTGGCTTTACATTACGGAAAATAACAATGCTACAACATTGATTTACTTGGGTATAGGGCTACAACGTGATTTATGCTTTTATAGCTGCAACTTCACTTGTAATTTCAAGGACGCAAAGTGTAATTCTTCTCAAGAGCAACATATGGATTTTGTGCACCGCTTCGATGTCGTTGTTTCGTGTTGTTGCGTTGTTGAATCCGGATTTTTTTTAAGTGAAGTACGGTGGAAGAATAGGAATTCTTGGTAAATAAAATTCTCTTCCTCTAGATGAATTTGAATCAATCTAGATCATAACTAAGTTGCTAAATGAGAAAGTACGAAAATTATACCATAAATGGCAATTGATGTTGTTATTATCGTGTGTTGATTGCTATTCTAAGTTGTTTGGTGACTGAAATTGGTGAATTCAAGGTGGTTATCGTTGTTCTTGTTGTCTTGTACTTGTGAAAGGTGGAAGAAACAAGGGAAATGTTGTCCGATTCGTTATAGAACAAGTTTGTCACTTGAAATACGTGATATACCAAAAATATCCTTAGACGGGAGGTGTTATCATTGTTATAGGTTGAGATGCTACATGAGCTACATGGTTGAGTCGCTAACAGGCCAACAAGGTATGTAAGGCTTTTCCCTTCCTTTCTTTGTCACAAATCGAATGAAACTAAGATAAACATCCCCAATAAAAAGGAACTCTATTCTAGTACACATAAGGTCCATGTTCTTCATTCCTTAATATGTTATGTGAATCACGTTTCAATAGATTTCTAGTTTTCCATTGAGTTACATGTTGATGCTCTAGTTATATAACACATTTCGGAGGTTGCCGACCTTACGTCACTTCGAACGACTTATATTGTTCCTCTATGGTCTCTCATGCATTATATATGTATATGTATATTATACTGTTACACACATTCCACGCTATAGTCGGAAAGGGTGTTATGGTTCACTTTTACGGAAGGCACAAAAGTTATTTCGAAGTTATGGACTCTTTTGGATTTTATGTTTTTTTAGAGTCGCTGCCTAATTTATTAAGGGAAATTAGGAAAACCAGGTAAAACGGTTTAGTTAAACAAGAGCTGAATCCTTTTAAACTAGAGTTCGAGGTAAGGGTTACGTGATTCCTCCGGGAAGGCATTAAGACACCCCGATATTAATAATCCGTAGAATACGGTTGACCTTTGAGCTTCAATGTGGGATTTGTAATTATTGGTTTAAAACAGTTTAAAATCTTGTATATCATGTCATGGCATATCTTAAAATATTTTTGCAAAACCTCCCTTTATTTGAAGAAAGAAGTTGAGTCCCTTTTTGAAAATGCATATAAGACTAAAGCGGCCATTTCATTTCAGGACCAAAACACACTCAAGATCTCTTTTGAGTAGAGTTCCGCTTAACTTGGTCCAAATGTTATGTACTTTTTACTCTTATAAGTTTTATTTAAAAAAGTTGTTCCAAGTGGATATCATCTGTAGAAAATGTGCGACACATTTTATACAAGTTTTATAAATATCCTTTTTCAATTACAAGTTATTTGTCCATTTCAATTATATTAAAGGCCAACCATATTCGTTTTAAACCTTTTCCTCTAACTTAGGTCCAAGTAGAGTCACAGTAGGAGCAAGGTACGCGCAAAAAAAAAAAAAAAATCAAAAAAAAAAAAAAAAAGCTCTCTTCTCTCTCCTAAATTTTTCATGCAAACCCTAACCTAAACGCATCATGGCCACTCGCCAATCTGGTCGACTTGCTGGGGCGAAGCGCTCTCCCTTTAACCTCCTCAATCATATTTCCACCACTTCCTCAATCCAAACTATCCCATTCATCTTCATCTCAACCTAAACCTATTGCAATCCCTACTACAAACCCTACTTCTAAAAGTTTTGCCCTTTCTTTAACAGGTAGTGAAGAAGTTTTTACAACATCAAAGCAAAGAATGTGATCCCATTCCTAGGAAGAAACTAACATACATTGATGGTATTCCAATGGTGAAGTGGACTGAGGCTGAAATCAAACGAATGGAAATATTGGAAAACCTTCAACATGCGGGATAGAAAGTTTCTCTCATGGATGGCTCAATTGGAAGAACTACGCAAGATTATACCATCACAATGGGAAAGTAAAAGGAGATTGTAAGGTTGGTTTATTTAGGCCAAGACATGTTTTGATCAGATGCTCACTGATGGAAGACTTTATCAATCTTACGTCTAAAGGTGCATATTATGTTATATCCCGTATTTTGTACATTGGGATAATCCAGGTTAACCACGAAAAGTTAAGGACAAGACCATTCCGGGATACGAGGTTGAGAATTTTGACCTTCGATTTTGTTTTAATGCACAAGTTGCATATTCATCTTTTCATTAGTATGGAGTGTTAAGGGTAAATTTGGAATAAGGAAAATTTGGGGTTAAAAGTGAATTATGGAAAGTTAAATATTCCATGAAGACTTGGGGCTAGAAGTGGTATTGAAGTATGATCGAAATGTAAAGTTGAAAACCGAAAGGGAAAGTAAACAGGAAAGTGTAACAGGTGCAGTTCGAGTTGGACATACGAGGTAAGTCCATCATTTTCCTCTTGTTGGATGATGGGAGCCCCGTGTGGCTGCGATATGATACGATATGTACATATACGCATGAAGAGGCATTGTTGGTATTTCCTGCGTGCAGGTTTTGAGATAGTAAGAAATATAGAGGAAACTCTGCCGAAATTTTTCCAGGAAATAAAACGAGAATGAGGCACGGGTTTGTGATATGTTTTGAGAGGTTGTGTTAACAGTAAGAATATGATTTGACTAAGTTGCAAGTACGGCTGACCTTGAAAAAAAAAATAAGTTGACTGCTGAATTGATGATAATAGTAATTAGGAGGTCGATATCGATATGGTAAAGGAATTTGAAAAGGGTTTGTGATATTAAGAGATGACGTAAAAGAGGTTGGTAAATCTTGATAGAGCGTTATATTAAGGTACCAACTGAATTGATAAGCAGGGATAAATTATGACGAACTTGGTGTGTTTTTGAGTAGGCTAGAAGCCTATGCTGGGCATGCAGTAAGCGTAAAAAGGCATAGAGCACAAAGGGGTACTACGTGCACAAGACTTCACCTAAAAAATAATGGGATCTTTAAGCGACAAAGACAGTAAGCTTAAGGAACAGATGATGCAACATAATTTTATCGAAAGAAGCCGATGATACAGGTTGAGGTAAGGATACCATTACAAGAGAACTTTGGACACTTATCGTTGGAGTATAAGTGCCACCTAACTGAGAATTTGGAATGCTTACAAGTATTAGATAATTATTGATTGAAGTACGAGACCCTTTCTAATTGGCGGGAAATGTGTATGAGGACGTTTTGAAATCTGTCAAGACTTCAACTTACTTCAGATTATGTGCTGAAGGTCATGCGACGAGGTCGACGCGATCATATTAACATTAGAACGTCGCATTTCATCAGATTCCCAAAGTTAAGCGTCTTTGGGGGGAGCAATTTTAGGATGGGGACCCCGCAGAAGTTTTCGAAAGTCTTACAAATTGAGACGTAAGAAGCAAAGAACTATTTAAACTAAGGGAAAATTTGAGTCAATGGGGAAAGAAAGACTAAGGGGACCCAATCGGTGAAAAAGAAAGA
>NC_081345.1:13548509-13573702 GCF_029784015.1 Lycium ferocissimum
ATATTTTAGAAAAAGTTTTGTGGGAGATTTGATTTAAAGGGGAAAAAAAAAAATTTAAGGAAAAAAGAGTCGGGGGGGTTCGCCCCTAGGAAAAGGGTGGGGTGCCTTTTCCACCCGATCAAGATTGGGGTGTGCCCCCCCTTCTCTTTTTATCTCTTAATTTTTGGCATTCTTAAGTGGAGAACCATGGTCTTTGTGTCTTTTGGTTTGAATTCAAATGTGGAAAAGAGTTTGGCTTAAAAAGGTTTTATGCTAAAAATGTCCTAACTTTCATAGACAACCGGATGGCTTTGATATGCTCGTAAATGATTCTATAACGTATAATGACTTTAACTTTCATAGGCGGAGCGGATTGGGTTGTGGTCGTCCGTGGGTCCCGCGACTTTCCTTTGTATAGTGCTAACGACCTTCTGAAAGAACTTAATATGACTATCTTTCCGACCCCCGAGTGTGATCACTTATTTGTTTGTTGAGTCTGAAATGAGGATTTCTATGCATACGATTTTGATACGTGACTATGATTCTTAAAGTTTTATTTGATATGTTCCCGAGTAATATTCGGAAAAAACTTGATTTGACCATTCTCTTGACTTCAAATGATAATTCGTTTTGACTATTCTATGGAGTTTTTGAAAAGGTTTTAAACTGCATATAGTTCCTCACGAGCTGCCGTGCATACGATCAGTTGTTATATCTTTAAAGCCCGGAGTCCGGGCCGGTTATGTTATCGTGCGCACTATGTTATATTCCGAATTATGATGTATCCGGGGTTCGCCGAGCCCTCGCTAGAGGGGCCGGTGCCGTGTATATCTGGCATTATGATGTGTTATGTGATATGTCGGGTTACGGAGATTTGAAACCTTCCTCGAGTAATATGATGTGTTATGGCGCCCCGACAACGGGCGGGCGACCATATTCCCTGAGCCCCCATGCATGATTTGTATTTTGATAAGTAAGTATTTTGGTATTCTGGATTCTGCGGTGGGGAAAACCCAATGGTGGGGCAAACCTCAGCAGGCACGCTGAGTCCCAAAGTGGGGGGTGAGTGTACCGCCCCTTGCGCGAATCCCACATTGGTTTGAGCGAATCCCACATCGGTTAATATCATCTCATACGATAGGTTATGATGTTATAATGTGTTACGGTATGTATATGATGATCTTTTACTTATGTCACTCGGTACCCCCATTATGGGCGGATATGATACATGACATTGATACGCATGATTTGTATTTCAGGAGTAAGCATTTTGGCGTTCTGATTATTATATTTGTCGTCTGTACCTCGTATGTACGATTTATATTTCAGATGCAAGCATTTTGGTATTCTGGTTATTATGCTCACTTTCTGTACTCCTTACTTCGGTTATGATCTCGTTTTCCGTATTTCATGCTTTGCATACTCAGTACATATTCCGTACCGACCCCTTTCTTCGAATTTCGTTTCCTACGCCCGTGAATACGTACTCATCAGATGATCCGACAAACTTAGATTTCGTTCGGCTATTCTCGAGCGCTCCCTTGTTCGGGAGCCTATGTATTGGTACGAGACCTTTCCGATGCATATGTATATGACTATTCATGGGTACGGCGGGGCCCGTCCCGTCATATGATTCTCGTTGTTACTCTTAGAGGAGTACGTAGACATATATGTGGGTTGTGGTAGTCCTTTGTTCAGTTATGTCTGTGTGATTTGTGATTTGGGCGTCCCCCTATACTATGATTGCCTTACCGGCCTATGTGTGATATTATCTGCTGAAAGTTGTGTCAGCGATGAGTATATATATATTTGTGACAAATTTTGGGGCGACGTATTACTATTACGCCCGTGTATAAGATGCGGATTTATGCGCGCTATGGTCTCGATGTCGACTTTTGCATACGTATGATCTCGTTTGTACCGAGTATGGTTAATAGGTTCGTATGGGTGCCCAGCTCGGGCACTAGTCACGGCCTACGGGGTTGGGTCGTGAAATATTATTTGAAGGCTAAAGATGGTTTTATATATTAGATGAGACCCCTTATCTATGATTCTAAGTTCAAAGTGGATAAAGAAACATATCAGGCAATGGCGTGGATATCTTTTCCAAACTTTTTACCCACTTTCTTTGTCAAAGAATCTTTGTTTACTATGGCTTCGGCTGTTGGAAGGCCATTACAGTTGGACATGGAAATCATAAACAAGACTGGACCTAGTTGTGCTAGTGTCAAGGTCCAAGAAGATCTACTTGCTGATTTACCTAATTTTCTGATGTTAGAGATAGAGGATGAAGATACAAAGGAGATCAGGAAGATGAAAGTCAAGATTCAGTATGATTTCTTACAAAAATATTGTACTGAATGTAAGATTCAAGGCCATTCTAGAGATTAGTGTAGAATTCTTCACCCTGAATTGGAGAAAACAGCATAAGTTGATATTACAAGCACAGACAATGGGGTGAAGAATATAGGAAATCAGGAGGAACAACTTGTTCAGGAGAAAGGCAAACATGAGGCACGCAGATGGTATCATGGTTGGAATTATCCTATGATGAGATTTGTTCCGAAAACTAACTCTAATGATAAGGTGGAGGAAAGCAAGGTTGAGAGTGCTGATACAAAGAAGGATGCTGATTCAGAAGTACAAGTGGTTGCACAGAACAAATTTGACATTTTAAATTCTATAGAAGAATGTGAGCAAACAATTGCAAGTACGTCCAAGGTTGAAGTAGGGAAATCAAATGCAAATGGAAAAGAGGATGGTGAGATTAATCATGTGGAGACTAGGCTGAATAATACAGACATGGAGAAAACAAAGGTGGATGACAAGGTTCAAAGTTGCACAGAAGTTCAGCAAAGAATAGTGGAAGTAATGCCAGAGATTGATAATGAGCAAGGATTAATGCAACAAAGAAAAGTTCAAAAGGTGACAGATCAAGAGGAAGAGCTGCATAATTCATGGGCTGATAAGGTGGAGGAAAAGGTAATAGAAGAAGGAGAAATTCAGCAGGATGATGGAGTGGAAGGTAATACTGAAGGAGATCCTAGGAAAGGTGATAGTGTGGAAGGCACAACTGAAGGAGATCCTGATGGCACTAATACAACTGATAAGGGAGCAGATTCGAATACTTCAGAGGTTCCAGTGCATGAGGAGTTACAAAAATAAGATGTCCACTCAGAACATTATGAAGATGTTAATGTTGATGATAAAGGGTCAGATGGAGTAAAGAGGCTACAGAGGGTTTCCCCTCAGTTCCTGATACTTTGAAAATAGTTGGAGAAGTGCAGGAGAATGTTCAGATGGAGGATTTCATAGAGTCAACTTCTGCAAGTTCTAAAGGGGACAATATGAAGGAGCATCTGGATGTGGAGCAAGATGCTGATCCACCAGATCCTCCTTCTTCAAAAAGGGCACTTGTGGTTACCAATCCTGGGAACCAACAGGTGACACTTTGTAGGAAGCCTTCCCCAATCAAAGAGTTACATCACCTGATCTCTCATAATATTGATGTAATGGAAGTAGAGGAAGAAGTCAGAGATCTTTATAAAGAGGACAAGGAGGAGAACATTAAGAAGAATAAGGAAAATATACTCAGGCAGGCAGATGTATCTCCCAAGAGTAAATCTAACAATAAGGGCTAGAAGAAAGGAAAGAAGAATGCTAAAGACAAGCAAATTTCACTCAGGATGGTACGAAAGAATAATGCAACTAAATCTAATGTTAAATGATGTTAAAGTCATTCATTTGGAATATTAGATCAGTGAAGACACAAAAAGCCTTTCATAGGTTACAAATGTTAAATAGACATCAGAAATTCTTTTTGATTGCTCTTATGGAACCTTTACAGCATGTCAGGACAATAAACCATTATAGGAGGAGATTGGGAATGTGCTTGGCTAATGCCAACTGTAATGGTAAAATCTGGTACTTTGTTGCTGATAACATAGAAGTGGAAGTTTTGATGGACTCCTATCAACATATTACTTTGAAGTTG
This sequence comes from Lycium ferocissimum, assembly GCF_029784015.1. Classification (NCBI taxonomy): domain Eukaryota; kingdom Viridiplantae; phylum Streptophyta; class Magnoliopsida; order Solanales; family Solanaceae; genus Lycium; species Lycium ferocissimum. The sequence continues at coordinate 13,552,483 of NC_081345.1, forward strand.
TTTTTGCAAGAGTTGAATCAGCATATTATTACAAATTTAGTATATGCTAAATGTGATGCATCTGAAAGGCTGGAGTTGTGGGAGGATATTTATTATCTTTCCAATACCTTGACTTGTTCTTGGTTGATAGGAGAAGACTTCAATGTGGTTTTGAATGATGAAGAAAAGATAGGTGGCAATCCAATTCAACCTCAGGATGTAGAAGAGTTTGCATTTTGCATAAACACCTGTGAACTTAAAGAGGTGAATTTTAAGGGAAGCCCCTTCACTTGGTGGAATGGAAGAGCAGATGAAGAATGTATCTTTGAAAGACTGGATAGGATATTGGTGAATTCTCATCTTCTTGACAGCTTTGGAAATATTGAAGTGGAACATCTTGCAAGGACTGGGTCTGATCATGCCCCCCTTTTATGCACTTATAGTGATAATCTTCAAAATCATTTCAGACCTTTTAAATTTCTATCATTTTGGATAGAGCATGCATCTTTCCTGGAAACAGTTAGGCAGAATTGGTCCACTTGGGAACATGAGGACCCTTTTATAAACTTCAAATGCAAAATGAAAAAGTTAAAAGGGGTGTTATCCAAATTGAGCAGGGAAGTTTTTGGTGATATCTTGAAGCAGTTGATCATAAGGGAGGAAATAGTGAGATTAAAGGAAGAGTTGTTTGAAGAGAATCCATCTCAATTGAATAGATTGGTTCTGCAGAAAGCTCAGGCTGAGACTAAAAGATACTTGGATTATGAAGAAGAGTACTGGAGACAATAATCTGGCCTGGATTGGTTTATAGATGGTGACAAGAATACTAGATTTTTTAATAATCTAGTGAAGGGAAGAAGGAAGGAGCTGCAGATCAAAAGAATTCAAAATTCAGATGGTTCATGGATTGAGGATGAGGACCAAATGACAATTGAGGCTGTGCACTTCTATGCACAACAATTTTCAAATAAAGATTCAATTGGAGGAGAAAATTTGTTGTCACATATTCCTGTTTTAATTAATCAAGAAAGAAATGATCTGCTTTGTCAAATGCCTAGTGTTGATGAAGTCAAAAATGTTATTTTTAAACTTAGTGGATCAAGTGCTAGTGGACCTGATAGTTTTCCTGGAATTTTCTACCAGACTTGTTAGGATATTGTTGGCTTGGATGTATATAAGATGGTGGTGGTTTTCTTTCAAGGTCATACTCTTCCTAAGGCTGTTACTCATACAAATCTTGTTCTGCTACCAAATAAGAAGTTGGTTCAAAATTACTCAGACTTAAGACCTGTAAGTTTAAGTAATTTTATCAACAAGGTGATGTCAAGAGTGGTGCATGATAGACTGGAAGCTGTGTTACCAGAGTTGATCTCTATTAATCAAGCAGGCTTTGTACAAGGGAGAAGCATTATTGAGAATGTGCTCTTGGCACAAGAAATTGTGACAGACATCAGATAAAGGGGCAAACCAGCAAATGTAGTGATTAAATTGGACATGGCAAAGGCCTATGATAGAGTATCTTAGTCATATTTGATAAAGGTACTCAGCAGAATGGGATTTGCTAATTAATTCATTGACATGATATGGAGGCTTATTGCAAATAAATTGCATTCTATCCTCTTCAATGGTCAGGCCAAAGGATTTTTCCATTCAACCAGGGGTGTCAAACAAGGTCATCCACTTTCACCTCCTTTGTTCATCTTATCAGCAGAGGTGTTATTAAGAGCTCTAAATGCAGTATTTGACAGTGGTGAGTATGTGGGATTTGGCATGCCTAAATGGAGTCAAAATATCAATCATCTAGCCTATGCAGATGATACTATAATATTTGCATCTACAGAAGGAGAGTCCTTGAAGAGAATTATAAAGATTCTGCAAGATTATGAGGCAATATCAGGCCAACTGATCAATAAAGACAAGAGTGCCTTTTATATGTATCAGAAGATTCCTGGTGTAGTGTCTCAATAGGTGGAGCAGATTACAGGTTTTAAAAGGGACCAGTTTCCATTAAAGTATTTTGGATGCCCTATACTTCATGCAAAAAGGAAAAAGGTATATTATAATGATCTTATCAAGAAGGTGAAAAACAAGCTGCAAAATTGGAAAGGAAAATTGCTCTCTTTTGGTGGAGAAGCAGTTCTCATCAATAGTGTGCTTCAGAGTATTCCTATATATATGCTTTTAGCTGTTGTTCCCATAAAGTATATTATTAATGAGCTTCATAAAATCTTTGCAAGGTTTTATTGGAGTACTAAAGAAGAGGGTAGAAGCAGACATTGGTTCTCATAGGACAAGGTTTGTTTACTAAAAGAAGAAGGTGGACTAGGATTCAGATCTTTAGATGATGTGTCTAAGGCCTTTTTTGCCAAATTATGGTGGAGATTTAGAACATCAAATACATTGTGGTCATCCTTCATATGGAATAAATATTGCAAGAAGATGAAACCAACAGAAGTGCAGTGGAAAAGTGGTTCACAGGTTTGGAAAAGAATAATAGAAGCAAGGGATCAGGTGGATCAACAGATATGGTGGGAACCAAGAAATGGAGCATGTGATGTATGGGATGATAATTGGACTAAACTTGGTTCAATCAAATAAGCAATGCCTCCAGACTTTTAGATTGACACTAGCATTGAAGAGGTATCATACTTCATGAATGCAGAAGGCTGGGATGCACAGAGATTGTATGACAAACTGCCCATCAATGTTTGTAATCATGTCCTAGAAGAGCTAAGTATAGTGGAGCATTCAGAGGAGAAAGATAAATCCTAGTGGATGGCTAGTACTATAGGAAAATTCACTGTAGGGAGTGCTTGGAATTTTCTCAGGAAAAAGGCTCAAACATCAGTTCACTTTTCAAAATTATGGTTCAAAGGTGTTCAATTCAAAATATCCTTCTTCCTTTGGAGATTGTTGAAGTTCAAACTACTAGTTGATGATGTCCTAAAGAGAATGAATATTAGTATTGTATCTAGATGTAGATGTTGTTTGAACCCTCATCAAGAGGAGACAGTTCAACATTTATTCCTAACAGGTGAATTTGTAGCAGAAATATGGCAATACTATAATGCTGTTGTCGGGATAATTGATCCAAGGATATAGATTCATCAGACAATAGTACAATGGCGGTATATGCAAGGACCTACAAAGCTCAAGTCAGTTATGCAGGCTGCACCAGCATTCATATGTTTGCAACTATGGAAGAGAAGAAATACTATCATGCATGGGTGCAAGATGAATAAAATGAAGGGGATATATGGGATCAACTACAATTTGCACCACCTGGTGAAGACATTATTTCCTTAGCTGAGAAACATTCCATATGATTGGCCTCAGATGGTGAAATATTTGGAGGATTACAAGCCTAAAGTGGGATATAAGATGGTGCAATGGAAGTGTCCTGATACAGACTGGTTCAAGTGCAATACAGATGGGGCCTCAAGGGGCAATCTAGGACTAAGTTCGGCTGCTTTCTGCATTAGAGATGAAGTTGGAAACCTGATATATGCTGGTGCAAGAAGATTAGCTGATACAACAAATATTACAGCAGAATCTGTGGCTATATTGGATGGTATTGAATTCTGCATTAAAAATGATCTGGTGCCTGTAATGATTGAATCAGATTCTTTGTCCATGGTAAATATTATACAAGGAGTATGGGAGATTCCATGGAAGATCAGTATGGAAGAGATCAAATTTTGGAGGAACAAGGGTGTCACGACCCGACCGGAGGGCCATGACGGGCACCCGGTGCTAACCCAGCCGGGCACCTCTTATCGTACATCCACATTCACATCTAGGTGAGCCACATGGCCTATGCATGATTTCTATACATCAATAATACTAATCTCATTGGGCAACGACACATTTATATCATCATCAACAACTATGCCTATATCCATATATACAAGCCGACAAGGCTAACAAAATGATGTACAAAAATATAAGCCGCCAAGGCTAAAAGACATCTACCCATACACAACTGTCTACGAGCCTCTAAGACGAGTATGTAACATTATATAGGCGGGACAGGACCCCGCCATGCCCATATGTATGGACACAAAAGAATAATACCAAAAGTTGTAGCTCCAGATGAAATGGAGCTCCTCTATGCAGTCCCTGAACAAGAAATCTATGGATCAAGCCTGTCTCCCTGTCCACCTGCGGGCATGACGCAGCGTCCACAAACAAAAGGACGTCAGTACGAATAATGTACTGAGTATGTAAAGCATAATCAGCATCATAGTAGAAGCATAAGAGACAGCATAAGAAATAACATAAGATATAGCATAAGATGGGAGAATCAGAAGGTAATAGAGTCATTTGTACCTCTAGCGGCCTTCATCATATCTACTTACTTGTCTTTCATAGAGACCTTCCATTTCTAATGCTTACTCTCTCTCTCTCTCTCTCTCTCTCTATATATATACATATATATATATATATATGTATATATATATATATATATATATGTATATATATATATATATATTCGTATTTGTATTCGTATCATACCCGACCATGAAGGTTCGGTGTTTCACATACCCGGCCATGACAAGGCTCGACGATTATACATATCTGGCCCTACCAAGGCTCAGTGTTATCCGTACCCAACTGCAGTGGTGTGCGCGCGATAGGTATCATACCCAGCCATATAAGCTCGGTGTTATATAATAGTCATACATATTTAGACACGTATACATAAGAGTCCATAAGAATTATCAACATCTTTACCATCATCACTTTCGTTACATCTATCCTTAGAAGATCAACTATCATATAAGGGAGGCAATAGCATCGTGAAGGTATCGAGGATTATGAGCTTTAGTAATTTTAGAGATAGAGTCATTTGGAAGACATTATGGAACTCATGAGAGGGTATATAGCAAAGGAATCATGCCTTAATGAAAGAAGGGTTAACCTTACATACCTCTTGGTCTTCTTAACTACTTAACGTTCACCGTTGAAGCTTGAACAATCCACATTTAGAAGGATCCATACCATAGTTAAGCCTTAATGATACTCTTAAATTCAAACTAGAATAATTCATAATATAATGAAAATTGGGCAGCATTTTTCCTATTTCGTCAAATCCCACCATATTACCAAACCACTCCCAACAACCACAATAACATCCACAATATCATAATCAAGTAATCATATTCCATTGAGTCTTCAAAATCCATCCTTATGTTCAACTTATACTAACAACTTCACACTCAACCTTAGCACATTTTCATACAATGATTCCTTATCACTATTACTACTTCCCATAACAAGATCATACCCATATCATACTAAGAATCTTGACTCAAGTTTGCTTACTACTCAAAAACATCATAAAAGTTACATATAGCCCTCATTTTCTACTTTCTTCTTCTACCCAAGTTGTTCAACAACCAAGCATCCATGATAACATGAAATAAGCATGAAAACTAACCTTTTATCTCATGGGAATGAGCTTTGTAGCAGCTATCAACTTATGTGAAAACCCTAGCTTCAATACCCAAGAATCTCTTGTGGTCTACTAACCCTAGCAAGACTTCTAACACATGGGTACCTTGATTCTTGCCTCTTGATCTTTGTTTTCTCTTGGGTTGGAGTGGAATATGTTTGGAGAAGGGTTTGGAGCTCTCAAGACTTGTGGGAAATGAAAAATGAAATAAAAGAACAAGAGCTATCTATTTATACAAAAATATAAAAATCAGCCCGATGGACTTATACGGACCACTTATATGGTCCGTATAAGTGGACTGTATAACACCTCCAAGAAAAAGACCCTTTCTGTAAATGTCAAGTTAGACAGACCCCCTTATACGGACAGTATAAACTTATACGGACCGTATAAGTGGTCGTATAACTCCCAGTTTTGCGGAACTTTCTCTCGTTGATTCGTTTGACTTTCAATCCTCATGGAACCTTCTTGGCACTTATATAATACTTCATTAACCATACAATAGGCCTTATAACAGCCCCTCAAGATATTCTAAATAAACATTAGCTCAATTATAGCGAAAACCTTTCCGAACTCGACTTATATTTCACTTCCTTCAACAAACTAAGGCTCATATACTCATACAACTTCAAAATCTTACAGTACGCACCTTAAGCTATCTCCTTAAGCTATCTAATACCTTCCTTAATCTCGTAAGGGTTTCATAATCACCTTAAGCTCATGTTAGCCTACTCACAAAGCAACAAAAATCAGAAATTTCCGGTTGTAACAACGGGGCAAGTGCAGTTTGCTCACATCCTTAGGGAAGGCAATGCACTTGCAGATTTTTTAACTAACTTGGTTTTTGATTTTGCAGGTACAACTCAGTTTCATTCCTTTCTTTGAATTGCCAACAGGTGCAAAGAAGATTCTCAATAGTGACAAGATGATGATGGCTAACTTCAGATGCAAGGCATACAGAAATAAAGAACCAGACAGAGATACTTATGCACATCAGACTTCTGTATACAATCCAACAGTTGAAGACACATGTTTAGTTGTTCAATAAAGTAAAGATTTCTACAAAAAAGAAGTCTATTCTGATTGTTGAAAACCTGGTTGGATAACTAAGGTTATCCTTGTTAGTGTGTGGTATTAACATAAATGTTCATCCTACTAACAGGATTTCTTTAGTTACCTAATCCAGTTCCAAACTTTCAGCATGGTCACAGGAGTAAGATTGATCAAATATATTGGACAGCAAAGGATAGCAACTATGAGGAACTTCCTACCACACTTCTTTTTGAATGATTTTCAGTGAGATTTGATCCATAGAACCTGGTGAGAGCTTGAGGAGAATGATAATGGCATCAATCCAAAGAAGGAGTGTTCTTGTGTGCAGTTCCTTTATTTTTGTACTTGGCTGCTCTTACAATATTTAAACTTTCTTGCTTTCCTAGGATAGAGTAGTTTAGTTTATTTTTAGTTTCTTCCTCTTTTGTTCTATAAATATCTTGAATGTTTTTTTAATAAAGATCCAACAGCATCAGGCTGGTTGGTTTTGCTTAAAAAAAAAAGTTTCCTTTGTTTTATTTCAATTTAAAGTGGGCTTGGTCCAAAAAGGTTTACAAAATCCTTTAAATCACTTGCATATTTTGAAATCCTTTCACAAACACTTGTTTTTTAAATCAGATTTTCCTTTAATTCCCTTTGCAGTTTTGAAAAAACAGTTGATTTTCTCCGAAATGTCCACTGTTTTCAATTTCACAAAAAATTAAAGTTTTAAGGAAAGGTTAACTTTGTTCAAATAACATACTCCACGATTCTGATTTCTGTTTATAGGAAAAAAATTATTTTTCTATCATGTTTGAGAGAATATTATCATTATCTTTTGTTGGGTATAATTTTGAAAAGGTGATAGGGTTCCTATCCATTCTAAAGGATAAAAGCATCGTTTTCCCTAATTTTCAACTATGTTCCAACCACATAGGTTCCTATATTAACGACATTCTTACAAGAATTTTTACAAATACATATACAAAAAATGAAAGAGAAAGGAAGGCTGATGGGCCTACCAAGCCCACCAGTTAACTATTTTCACCCATGGTTGGGCCTTCAAGTTTTCGTCGCAGACTCGATGAAAAAAGGGATGTTCGGCCTCTGGCCCAACAACTGTAGCTTATTTGAACTTGGCCTAAATGGCCCATGTCGTCAGATTCCATGCAGAGAGGGAGAGGGGAAAAGGAAAATAGAGGTTAGAGGATATTTATACTTAATAACTAATTCAACATGAATTTAAAGAGAAAGCACTTGAACATGATCACACATATTATCATGTATATCAAGTATAACATAGTGATATCTACTGTATTGCATAAAGAAAATCGAAAAAAACAAGGAAAAGAAAAACCCAAATATACTTAAAGACAAAGGAAACGAAAACAGGCCCTAACATGAAGTAGAATGCAAACGATGGCCGAGAAAAGCCCAAAGTAGTGACGAGAATGTAGTATTAAAGGCTAGCCCAGTTCGACACATATCAATTCCATCTTATCAACAATAGTCCATACACTATGTGTATACCCAATATACACTAGAGTACATATGCTCGCGTATAACTGATGTATACTTAATCGCAACAGTATCAAACAAGAAGAAGAAGGGAGGGGGAGAGGTAGTGTAGGCAAGCAGAACACAAAATTCATTTTTGAAGTGACCTTAAACGTACTTGTATACATACATATACAGAAGATATATATCATTATACTTAGCATATTCACTCCTCAAAACTGCTATGATATTCATTAGATGAAGGGGCCAAACACACAAAGGCAACTCAAATTTCTCATTTAACTTCAGACAATATCAAAAAAATACCGAGGGTCTCATGAGACATATAAACACATTGCCATACATTTAAAGCTCAGCATTGCAAACATATCATTCAACAAAAGGAAGTACTGGGTTCAGGCGCTTCAAATCTCAAGAAAAAATTCGCAAACACTCATACTTGACAAAGAGTATACACAACCAAAGGATCATTTTGTTTCCATACTAGGCCATTATACCATCCATTCAACTTCTCAGGAAAATAGGAGAGAGGAAGAGGAAAAAGAGGGCATGCTGACCAATCATTTTTATCTCATCAAACCTTTCCTTAACATACTAGGGAAGAAACACAAGGGAATCCAAGCTAATTGGAGAATATCTTAAGCATGAAACATCCAAATATGGTCATGCTATAACCTAGGTTATTCTATAAGGGGAACAAGACTCTAACTTCTCAAGCCTACCATATTAAAGAGACAATAAGAATAGGACATAACACAAACTAGCAAAAAGAGGCAGAATACACATGTCCAGTACATATATTTCAACATGGTCATTTCTTAACATGTCATCCTTTACATAGTATTTCTACGTTTTGTAACGACCCGTTTGGTCGTTATTGCTTTTCGATGCTCTTGTTCCTTTTTTCAAGCTTGATTAGCTCACATTTGATCTAAGGGGATCATTGACACGCTTCCTGAGGTCTTTGGTTATGATTTGGGTGACTTTGTGAGAAATTTGGGCTTAAAGCGAAAAAGAGTTGACTCAAAGTTGACTTTTTGGGAAACGAACCTTTTTTGAAAATTCATCAATTTCGAGAGGTCCGGATGGTCGTTTAGAACTTATGTGTATATTAAGTTCGGTTCCCAATGCACCCAAGTGTATTTTGGGACTTGGGTTGGAAAGATAATTTTGAGGTATCGGGGGTTGACTAGGTCAATGAGACCTCTGATGGGAATTCCGAAGCCACGAGGGCATTTGTAGCTTGTTTTTATGTGTATTTGCATATTTGGTTTGTGTATGGGAGGTTTCGAGATGGTTCCGGAGGCCAATTTCAAGTTTGGAACACACCAGAATTTTCTGGTGTCTAGTGACTGCTTTGGGGCGGAAGCGACGCGCGAAAACAGTGGCCTGACGGCTAAAGTGGGGGCCTGCCCATAGAAGCGGTAGAGCGGAAGCGGCAGCTTGATCGCGGAAGCGGCCGACGGACCAGATTTTTATTTAAATGCTTTATGAAAACCCTTCTTCCTCCCATTCCTAAATTAAATTTCCTTAGCATCTTGGAGGCGATTTGAGGGTAGGTTCCCTAATCTTAATCTCTTTCATTTACCTTCCCTAAGTAAGAATCCATGGAGGGTTTGGTCAGATTTCTCGTGAGGGTAGGTTCCCTAATCTTAATCTCTTTCATTTACCTTCCCTAAGTAAGAATCCATGGTAGAAAATCTTTAGAACTTGAAGGATAAAATGGGATTTTTATGGTTTCTTCTCTAAATAGGTTTTAGTCTTCCAAAGTGAGAATCATTGTGGGTTTAGCTTCATTAAGCATGAAAGTTTTTGAGATAATGATTAATAGACATGAATCACCCAATACTTGTTGATGAATTAAAGAGGGAAGATGAGTTTTATGATAATTTCTTAAATGGATTCTAGAAATCCTAAGTAAAAATTGATGATGAAGTTGGCTAATGTATGTTGACACCTAATTTTTGACCTCCCATAATTTATTTTCATTACCCAGACTCCTTGGATATTAAACGAGGTGAAATGTGTATTTTTCTGTGAGTTAAAATGATTTTATAAATCATTTAATATAATTTTCCATTTCATTTGGCAAAATGATTTCCATTATGTTATAAATCATTTGGAAAATTAATTAGCATATTTTATAATTAATATGGAATATTTTCTAAATTTAATCAAGAGGATAATACAAAACAATTATTTATAATTGGCTAGAAAATCAATTAGTAAACATTTTATCCCATTTAATTCAAGAAGTCTAATTAATTAAGTGAATTAATCGTTTTACCCCTCAATTCTTAACTTTGCATAACCAATTTGCATTTTTTGAATTAATTTATCTGAAAATTGCTTGCTATGTGATTAATTGTGGCTGCAATTGGAATAATCAATTGTTAGTTAATTACGGCCATGATTGAAATAGTCAATTTCATGGTTTAAATCAATCAAGGCCGTTTGTGCGAAATTAGTTGTAAATTGGTTGATTAGACTAAGTATAGCTCTAATTGAAATAGCCAATTCGTGGTCTAAGTTCAATTAAGGCCATAATTGAAAATCTGTGACTTATTGCATAACTAGCCGTGCCTTTATTTGGGTTTATTGGCTAATTAATCAATTATTACTAAAGAATTAATTAACTAGTTTTTAAATTATGACTATTTACTTAAGCTATCCTGCATGTATATACAACATATACCCAGATATACATGAGTATACATGTATACCGTGTGCATATATGTATATTGGCCCTTTCCCTTTCTAAGTTGAGCCGAGTCCAACCCAATAAGGCCAGACCCGGCCCAACCCTACTCAACACAAACAACAGTAACACAAACGGACCCTAAGGGTCTCATGTGTTTCAAAACGTTGAAGAGGAGAGGCAAATCCTAGCCGCCACGTCTTCTTTTTCTCTCTCTTCTATGTCACATGCTGGAAATGGCTAAATTATGGGCCCTTAATGCGTGGTGTTGACTTGGCATGGCAAGAGCATTTATTTTTCTGCCATTTCTCAACCAAATTCGCCATATTCCAACCCAAACAAGGTATTAACCTCTTTTTTTCCTTACTTTTCTGCTTTACAACGGTCTCAAGCACTGAAAATCTTTAATTGATTTTGTTTGCATGCAATTTGAATATCAAGTTTTCATTAGTTCATGAGGAACAAAATGGATTGAGTCGATTCTAGTCCAATTCTGACCCTTGATATGTTTATGCGAGTAAATCGTGACCTTTGAATGTTGAAACAAAGGCTTGTTCTCAATATTCTGTGAAAGTCCCACATCGAGTTGGAATAAGGTTTCTCAAATTTTTGGGGTTCTATATAAAGAACCCCTAATTCACACTCTGGATACACTGAATATCGCCTGCATATTCAGAAAACTCAAAAATACCTACGGTTTCTCACAAATTACTTAAGACCTTTAAATTTTTTGATTCGTGAAACTTTGTAAGTATTTTCTTTTCTATTGTGTGTGGCTGAGCTCGAGGAGGAAGCAAAAAGATCTTCCAAGTTGAAGTCTCAACATTAGGCTGCGCATACAAGAGGTAATCTCCCTCCCTTTTATTTATTTTAGCATTTATTAGCTATTTTCTGCTTATATGTGCTAGATTTTTTAGTGTAGTAGTGTTAATTTCTAGTTTAGTTATTGTTTGCATGTGTTAATTATTATTCTTCCCTAGCATGTTTATTAGTTGCTAGTTTTAAGCCCATTTGGATCTTGTTTAGTTATATTTGCTCATGTTTAAATCCTGTTTAGTTATGTATTAGCTTCCTGTTTTAGTCCCTCTAAGTTGGTTTTCGTTTGTTGTTGATGGCTGAGTCTTTATTATGTGGAACTAGACCCTGCTTGTGTGTTAACTCAGCTTAAAATTATGTCTAGCTACTTTGTCCTGTTTAAATTTAGCCTGTGCTAAAGATAAGTTTGTACAGTCCACATTACATCTATGTGTTTAGGATAGGAATGGGCCTATCTACTGGTGTGTTTACCTAAACATGATTAGTTGGATCAAATGTTTCAGTTAAATGAGTAATAAATTATCTAAGATTAGCATAAAGCCTGTTTGGTTGTTTGTTGACTTAACCTGATAGAGTGTAATGTAATTAAGAGAAGTCCTGGTCTAAATTTGGAGTAAGCTTAAAGTTCTATTAGTGATATTGCGCATATAGTGTGTTTGAACTATGGCAAGATTATGTATACTTAAGAGTTAGTATAAAATGGGACCTGGGCATGCTGAACTTGGTTTAACATCATGTTAGAGGCTATTGTGTATTGTTTGGTTTAAAAATGTTTAAGCTAGTTATTTGATAATCTGATGAGCATGTTTTGGACTTGGATTTTGAGACTGTTAATGGGAAAATCTAGTATATATGCCTAAGCTGATATCAAACATGTTATGATAAGTTCCTCCTCTGTGTTGAATATGGCATAAGCCCTTAAGCTGATTAAGTGTCTTTAACTGTTGAAAGAGTATTCCCGTGCTACATTACCTGCCTATTTGAGTTTGTTTTAAGTCTATGCATATCTCTTTTTAACTTTGATGTCACCAGCACATGATAATGGTATGATGATTCTATTGTTTAAAAAATAGTAGTGAGGTTTAGATCTGCATATAGGGGTCTGACCATGATGTTTGCCTATCATGAAATAGTTTGTAAGCTGTGTGCATGTCCTCGCCTATTTGCCCCTACATTGAACCTGTTATAGTATGCATTCATAGGTGCTTGTTTTGCCTTTCCTATAACACATGCCAAGACTGTTCTTAAGAAGTTTATTCTATATGTATATCTGTTAAAACATTTCCTCTCCTTGTCTATATACTTTCTATGATCATTCAGTGCTCATGCCTTCATTTGAACTCTTATGTGACATTTCATGGTTGTTATCCCTTTAATTTTGTTGGTGCATGTCTCTCTTTTGAAACATAATTGCATTAAGATTTGGCTAAGTATAAGGACCTATGTGGACACATGTGTGATCTGATTGAAAAGGTTGTCACTTGGTGAGTCGTTGATCATAGGAGTGACTTACTATCACGACCCATCCGCTGAGTCGTGACGAGTGCCTGAACACTACTGACCAAGCACCCCTACTCTCGTACCTGCACCTTACTGGATAAGTGGGTGGCCCATAAGACTCATAGCTGAACCATGCTGACTCATATCAGAACAACTTTAAGGACTATCAATCATCTGTGCGCGAGCGTGTATACATATATATACATATATATATATATATATATATATATGTATATATATACAGAAAATAACAGTGCAAGCCAATACGGCTGTTACATACTGTACATCAAAAGAGTAGAAGCCGACAAGGCTACATTAAATCTAACTGTACTCAACTATCTATAGACCTCTACTAGAGCATCAACTGTAGAAGGGACGGGACAGGGCCTCACCGTACCTGTATATATATACATCAAACATAACATACCAAAACAGATAGCAGCTCCGGAACGAGTGGAGCGCACCGCCGATGTACCGAGAAGAGGATCTACTGAGCTGGATCGCCTTCCTGTCTATCTGTACCTGCGGTATGAACGCAGCCCCCGGAATAATAGGGGAGTCAGTACGGATAATGTACCGAGTATGTAAGGCATAAGAGTAACATACACATAGGAGTCATGAAGCAAATCTGAAACTTATAAGCTAAACTAACTGACTGAATGCATCTGTAAGTCTGATTATCTGAACATGTTTGTATACCTTTGCGTACTGAAATTGCCTCTGAGGGCATATGATATGCATAGGTCATAGTGCCGAGGAACGTACGGCCTGATCCATATCCTATATAATAGTGGAACAACATACCGATCAATATATCATATAAGCCCCTTCAAAACTTTCGGGCATCATAATCATCATCATTGTGTACTAGTTGATCGTGTGGTAATGCATATATATAACGCCTCGCCCTTTCCTCATACCCCATATACATATGATAAATGCGTATATAACGCCTTCTGGACACGGGTCAATATGCATATATGTAAATGAATGCAATGCATAAATGTAAACTAACATAATCATGATATAAAACTCAGGACCCATTAACAGAAGGGACAATCATAAGAGGGGTACAGGAACATCAAAGGCTGAAGTACTCCTAGTGCTTCTAAGAGTAGAGTGATATGGAAGCTCGTTTACTCATTGTTCGCTCATATCATAGGATCATGCCAAAAAGAAAGAAAGGGAAAGCCTTAACATACCTTTTTGGTTGCCTTAACTTTAACTACTCAATGCTTGGCCTCCCAGGCTCGTAAATCTATATTCAAAAAAATTTATACTACTGTTAGACTCATCTTCATAGGCTTGTCTTAAGCCCTCAAACTAACTCTTTCTAGAATCTAAATTTTGGCATCCCCCCGTTTATATCCCTCAAACAAATCGCAATTACCAACAACCAACAATAACAACAACAATACCAACATCAACAACATCATCACTAACATCAACATACTCCATAAGACATCTCATATGATGTTTATCCGATTTCTGAACCGATAAATTAACTATACGCTCATTTAATCGCTCTACCTTCGTAAACAAACCTAAGGAAACATTAATAAGGAAAGATTCATACCTTAGTCTTATTAAAACAGCAATATCTCTGATGTTCACCTTGAATCTACGCTAAACTCCACCGCAAAACGATGCTATAGGCATAACTATGCACCACCCGAGCCTTGACTAACTAAAATCACTCAAATCTCTCAACTTTTTATGACCAAAATGACCCTATATGTTGCTGAGCTCTAAAATCTGATTTTTGGTGAAAAAAATGGGGTTTTGACCCTTTTATAGTTGGACAAAGTCTGTTCGGATCGCGCGGCCATCGTAGCGGCGCATCGCTATCAAAGGCCATCGTAGCGTGCGTTTTCGCTCCGTCACCTCTAACTGTAACATCCATAATTCTCTACTCTGATGTCGTATCGATGAGCAGTTTGTTGCGTTGGAAACTAGACTCGATGAGCTTCATTTTAGGCTTTTGAAACACCTTAAAACTCCTAATTTACCCAGAGATATACCCCTCCAAAGTTGACCCAAAATTCTATCTAAAATTCTACCAATTTTCAAATTTTTGACAAACTTATTTTTTTCGATTTTCTTGGTCCCGGATGTCACGCCCCAATTTCCGAGGGACGTGATGGGCACCCGACCCCATACCCGGAGCCGAGCGAACCCACAGACTCCTATCGCACACATAAAAAATATTTTTTTTTTCTAAATCATACCAGAACATAATACATACTAAATCAAATAAGATCTGTAATCTGACAAAAGTTTATACATAACACTGTACAACACGTCGGCTGATGAAGCCGCCCACACGACTGACATTCTATACCCACACCACTGTCTGCAAAGTCTCTAGTACCATGCAGAAGACATAACGTACATACTCTTACTCAAAGTGCTCCGTAAAAGAATTGGAGCTCACCAATCATGTCTTTGGGACATCTTCAACTCTCGCGGGTACCGCGCGCATGAAACGCAGCCCCCGAAGACAGGGGGTCAGTACGGAAAATGTACTGAGTATGTAAGGCAAGGAATACATGACACGAGGTCGTATCTGAAACGAGGAGTACAGAATGTGTGCATAATAGTCAGAATACCAAAATACGTGTATCTGTAATACAAATAGTGCATGGGAGGTACAGAACACAGATATGCTAATCAAAATGCTCAAAATATTCAACTTTCCTCTGAAATCGTTTCTATCTCATGTGTATATAAAATAGAACACATCGTAGCAATTGATATTAGCCGACAGATCATATCACAGAACCATCAGAGGATCGGATTATCACATCGAGCCGAATTATCGTAGCCTCAGATTATTATTTGGTCAGATTATCACACCATCAGAGCAGACTCAGTACGTTATCAGATCATCACATTATCAGATCATTATATCGTCAGATCAGACAGATTATCATATCATATATCCTATGCGGTCCATAATGGGACCCGAAGGACGGAACGTGGTCGCCCCTCCCCCTCGGGCGCCACAACACATCATACTTCGAAAGTTTTCGTATCTCCCGCATCCCCGTCACACATCAAATCATATAACCACCGCGTACCCGGCCAAAGCGGGCGCGGCGACGGGACACATCATAACGCCATTATCCCGGTTCCCGCCGGGGCTCGGCGAACCGGACACATCATACTTCGGAAGCTCATCATACTTCGCATTGTGCGCACGATAGTACCGGCCCGGGACTCGGCGAAGGAAATAACAATATCTTGCACGAGCAGAATCGGATGATCTATGCACATCTCCAAACACATTCTCAAACTTAACAGAACAATCAAACAGACTATCATCCCATAATACAGGCAATCGCCAAATCGAGTTTCCTTTAAATGTTGTTTGGAACATATCGAATGTAAATTAGCAATCAGGGTTACGTATTCGAATCATATGTACACGGGTTCTCACTTTATACATTTACCTAATTTAATTCAAATATTTTCCGAGACTTATCAAACAGAACTTTAGGCATCATAATCACGCATCGGAATCATACATATATACGAATCTTTATTTCAAACTTAACAGATAAGTAAGTAATCATATTCACAAAATCATAATTATAACTCATTATGTAAGTAAGGAATCCACATACGGAAGTCAAGGTGAAAATAGTATGAAGTTTTCCTTTTTTTCTTTCTTTCTTTTTTTTTTCAAAAATAACTAAAGGTAAGCATAGAAGGGCCGCGGGCCCCACGGACGGGTACCGACCCCGTCCGAGCCCGACTACCAGGGTTAGGGGGAACGTTATGTCCTATGAACTTTACATATTATGTTTTGGGGCGTTCCGAGCTCGTATGCAAAAGTTATGGACGTTTGAAGTTCGGGTCCCTTTTTTAGTCAAAAGTCTTTATGAGTCTTTTTTTTAAAATCCAATCCTTTGAAAACCTAGGAATCTTAACTTCCATACACTAGGGAGTATGCCTTTAGGATCGAACAAAATACGTTTTTGAGCTCGGAATTTAAGAGTGGAATAACCCCGAGTACACATTACATCACAACTTATTAGCTCTAGGACATGCCATAAAAAGAAAAGTAAGCCTCACATACCTGTGCCGCCTCGCTAGCTACACTTGTTCATCCCAACTTGCTTATCTACATTCAAAAGGATCCATATGATCATTAGATTCATCGACTTGTTTCCGCCTTAATTTTCCATGCAAGTTCACTTATAAGCTACCGAAATTTGCGGCATCTCCCTCCGTAAATACGACATCCCCGAGATTCTCACTCGGCTAACTTTAATCAACAACCATCCGGGAATTCAACCCGGCCAAACTATCATCAAAAATGCCAATATTCAACCGAAATACATTCCAACATTCCCAATCTTTTTCTTACAATTCCATGACACACTACTTACATTCAATTTAACTCCAATGCTCACATATTCATTACTAATCCGCAACCATTTACACACGATTTAAGAACATTCCAAGCAATCCACACAATATTCAAACAATCCATTTACTACGCCATTTTACCACAACTTACCAAATATGATCATTTTCGGCCACGACCATAATTCACACAACTTCATACATTTCATCTATTTTAGCATTACATAATCCATAACATAACAATCAATTTACTACATAGACTTAATTCCTTACTCCCATTTCATACAACATGCTCACGGCTACAACACCAACATGCACGGCTCAATACACACATCAATATTTCCATGAATTTCATTAGTTTCAAGACATTACAACAACACAAAACATGCTAAATACGATTAATTCACCATCTTTACATACTACATACACCACGGCTACACCTCATATACACACATATTTTCACATATTTCATCCCTTTCTACTTCTACAATACTCACAATCATCCATAACACATGAAAGAGAATTGAATTCATACCTTTTTCTTTCACTTCTTCCACGGCTAAGGGTGTCCATAGCAACAACGGAGGAGCTTCTCATTTCAACAACCATTCCATGTTGACGAGGGCTTTCCGATTAGCATGAAAACATAAAGAAACAAATTTTTCGGGATCAAATTGAAGGGGCTGGTTTCGGCCAGCCCCCTTGGCCGTGACTTCTCCTTCTTCTTTTTTTTTCTCTTGCTTTCTTTCTTTCTCTTCCCTCTCTTAATTAAAAGAATGACTAGCTTACATATTTATATATATATGTAGCAAGCATGTGAGGGGCACATGCCCCTCTCTAGAATTTTCCTTTCTTTTTCCCTTCTTTTCTTTTTCTAGAATTTTCTTCATTTCTCCTTTCTTGAATTTTTCTAGAGTTTTGTAAAATTACCATTTTGTCCCTCGTCTTTCCACAAAATTACCATAATGCCATTTTGTAAATTTTTCCCTTTTTGCCCTCAGTCTTTCTCAATATTTCCACACTAATAATATTTTCCAACGACTTTCGCATTACAACGAAACCGAAAAATGACCTTGCCTCAAACTTTCCGCCACTGCCTCGGAATAACCCGACGTACGAAATGCGGGATATAACACCGGAACCTTCCGAAACTTTCCATACATAATATTTATCATTAATCATACTTGATAATAATCATGTGCCTTGGTGCCAAGGTTGTCCTTCCCTGTTACGACTTACAAGATCATAATTCATCTTTTACTTAAACAATATACTTAATAATGCTTTGTTCCTCATAATCCAAAGTTGTTTCACCTAGCCATAGCTCGACATACTTACACTCAAATTTAACAAGTACTTCTCCGAAAGTACGGGATGTAACACTTACCTAGGGCCGGGAGAAAAAAGGATAGGGCTTGGAGTTTATAGTCAAACTCGCCCCTAGTCCCCTTAACTCTAGGTTGCTGTGGTTCCCCTATGTGAAACTATACACCATGGGACCCTTTAAGGCTAAAATGAGTAGAAATATATATACACTCAGATGATTAAGATATCCTTTGAGAATTAAAAAATGACATGAAATGCCTTATCTGTCAACTGATACCCTGCATTTGTTTGCTTTTGAATTCTGTGTACAATGCATATCATGTCTACTACATCTTATTCTTTCTTCTTTTGGGAATTTGTCCTTGTACCCTTTAAATGAAGCTGTAAAACACTAAGTAGAACAAAATATGTCTTTACCTGAGTTAAGTGTTAATTTGTATTTCAATATACATGGGATATACCTGAATATACTAGGCATATACAGTTTTTGTATATCTTTTGTATATACAAACTTGTATGTTGAAGTATAAATATGGTATATTACCTATGTGGACTTGGAACTGTTAGTTTGTGCATGATAATGGTATTGAATTGGGCTTGTTCCTTGTTTGTATGCTGCATTGGGCCCTGTCCCTTTACATTTTTGGGCTCATTCTTTTGTTTACCTCTGTTAAGCTGTACTTGGGCCTGTTTCTCTTTTGCCTCATGTTTGACTATTTCACTAAGTGTAAAAATGCATTTAATGTATGCTTGAGCCTTTCTTTATGGTTATTCTATCTCACATTCTTATTAGTTTAGTCATTAAGGCCATAGGTACTTTCTAGCCGTCATTTTTCTTCTCCCCTTTCCTGTTTGCATGTGAAAAATACCGAAGCTATTTGGGCCACTTCCTTCCGTTTGAAACCTATTGGGCCTGAGGCCCAACTCTTTTGTTTGATCGAGTCCGATGAAAGGGAAGCTAATATTTGCATTGTTTTATAGTAAACTTTTTTAAGTATAAAATTGATATGATACTATAGATGTGTTTAAATGACTTTGGAAAGGAAACTATGTAACATTGTGGGCCTTCCGCTCCTTGTAAAAATCTGTAAATGAAATAACAAGAGTTAATTTAGTATTTGGCCTTAAGCTCCTTGATGGATTGTTTTAAAACCAAATGTACAACTGTTTTAGCTTTGGTCCTTAGCATTAAAATGGACTGAAATTGGACTTCGAAAATGACTTGGATATAAGAGTTATTTGCAGGAACTGAGATCAGTAGTTAGAAAGTAACAATTCAGATTTTTTTTTTTGTCAAGTAAATTGAATTCTTTCAAACCTGTTTGGACTCAAAACAATTTTTCAGAAAATAAAGGTGCTTTGGGGCCAAAAACCCAAACTTAAAGAGATAAAAACAAAGGGCAATCCACTTGGACTAAATTGAGATAAGATGGCTTTGTGTATGAATATAAGTTGACTTATTGAGCTTCAAAATGGATAAAAAATGGATTTAAATAAAAAATATTGAAGTTTGCTAAATAGTAGTATTACTCCTATATTAACAGAGGCTCACATTAGTGGTGCAACCAATGTACGCCACCACTGCCGGTATGGCAATAGGCCAGCCACTGAAGACACAAAACCCGGCACAGGACCCTGTTTAGTTGGTTATGAGGACTCGTAGACATGTTGAAGGAGAGGAAGAGAACGCTAATAATACTTCCATGATAGCCGTCACTCCGGCGATCCTGCTTAGGGCTCAGACGGAACTTGTCCTATTGGGAGCGACGATTACTCCACCTAATATTGGGGTTTCAAAGGGAAACCAAAAGAGGGCAAATTAGAGTGGGGTTTCAAAGGAAAATCCTAAGCACAATGAGATAACAAAGGAGAATCTTAGGGTTCAGAGCGGGGTGGCTCCGGTCCAAACAGCTCAACCCCCGGATAAATCAACGAATGCAACCGCTGGTCCACAGAGGAAACTTGATCTTGCTCAGTAACCACCACCTACAACAGAGAAGAAAATGTGGGCAAACTTGTTCATTGGGAATCGACTAGCTTTGAAAGGTACTAATCTGCAATTTATTCCTCCAGTGATAAAGAATGGGGTCAAAATGGCCCAACTTGATAAAGCTGAGGTTGAACAAGAAGCTGAATACTGGAAATATGCATTGATCCTATATGTGGTAGGGGACTCATCTACCATTGGGCAATTACTAGATTCCTAGGAAACCAATGGAGATTCAAAAACAAGCCGCACATATATTATCATAATAATGGGTATTTTGTAATCAAATTTCATAGTAGTGGCGATAGAGATAATGTACTGATGTCAGGGCCTCATATGTTGAGTAGCTAACCAGTGATTGTTAAGCCCTCGAGTGCCAAATTCAATTTCAGTGAGGAGATACTCAAAATAATTCCACTGTGGGTGATGTTTCCCAACCTACCCCTGAGTTGTTGGAGTCCTAATTCTCTGAGCAGAGTTGCTAGTGTACTTAGTACTCCCTTATGTGCCCATGAAGACTTCGAAAAAAAGGATTTTT
>NC_081345.1:13573802-13589445 GCF_029784015.1 Lycium ferocissimum
GTTTAGTACCCTGGGGTTTGGGCGTGACACGAAAACGAGGGTTTGATCAATTATGCTAAAGGAAATAGTGCCAAAGCAGAGCTGTACAGAATGGTGATTGCAGCTGTAGTATATACTATATGGAAGGAAAGGAACATGAGAGTTTTTCAGGATAAGAAACAGAAAGTGGATGTGATGATCATGCTTGTAATCCAAGAGGTGTTCTTTAGAGGCAATCTGAGACCCAAAGTAGCTAGATGGTTGGCTGATTTTAACTTTTATCCTGCTTAAGTAGTAGTACTCTGCTTATTAAGTAACATGTTATCGTTTGATCGTGAGCCTGCTGAAGTGTTGGGACCTTTGTCCAACTCTCAGTCAACAATGCTTTGTAACCCAACATCCACTTTGGAAATAAAATCTTTATTTACCCAAAAAAAAAAAAAAAATCTTACATATATATATGTATAAAAATGGGAGATATACTCCATAATTTCCTATATATGTAATAAAAACCTATAAGTACTAAACTCATTTTATTAGGACTAAAATAGTAGTGACTCTACTTGGAAAAAATTCCGAGTGTGTCTTAGTCCGGCAATAGAGTGAGTTAAACACTTATACAGATTTTGAAACCAAACCCCCTTATTCTAAGGGGGATATTTTTTTCAAAATTTTGAATTTTATGATAAATGAATGACAATTTTTACGGAAAATTAAACACTCTAGAAAATAAATACATTAATCACACATTGAAGTTCATATGTCAATCGTATTCTATGGATCCTTAGTACTAGAGTGCTTAAAACCATCCCTAGGGGATCACCAGAACCCTCACCTTGAACTCTGGTCCAAAAGAATTTTTTTTGCTTGTTTGAATAAACTCTTTTTAACCCGATTTCCTTAGTTTTCCTTAATAAATTAGGTGGCGACTCTAAAATACATAAAAATCTAATTAGAGCACCAACAACCTCCTAGTAGCTTTTATGCACCCGCGTAAAAGTGAACCGTAACAGATGGCGACTCTGCTGGGGATTTTCTAGGTTCTAACCATAAGGATTTCAATATAATGTGATTTTAACTGTATTTATTTGCTTATGTGTTTAATTTTCACAATTTTTAGCTGTCATTTGTATCATATCCTAAACTCCACCACTCATGGCAAAAAGCATGGTTTCAAAGGGTACATGCGAGATCGCGGTCTAGCCTTCACTAAAAAAATTGAAACACCCTCTCTTCGAAATATGTTGAACATTAAGTTGGTGTGCCGTCACCCAACGGCCGACAACGGTTCACCCCGAGTAGTCCACTCGGGTCCAAGGTCAATTCGAAAAACTCACTCTTGCATAAGCCTGGGATTAGAGCTAAGCCAAATCCAAAGATGAAGTAGACCGGGGGTTTGGATATTTTAGACGTATCTAAACCCGATAGGAAGACTACCCTGTGTCAAGTACGGTCGATCACCTAAAAAATACCGCATCTCATATTATGTGTTATTTGGAAACATGTAATGTGCCTATGAGTTAAACCATTGCCTATTGGGGGGGGGGGGAATTAACCCTAGCTTTTCTTTTGTAGATGTCGGTCAACTTGGAATTCGATATGGTTCTTACTACACCGGACTTACTGCATATTTGGTGGGCCCAAATGTCTCAAGAGGAAAAGAAGGGTATTTCATGTCATTTAGAAAATTTGACATCTATTATGACAATGATGGATTGTAAAGAGTTGATAGAGGTAATTACCGAATTTTGGGATCGGGATAGAATGGTCTTCTGCTAAGGGAGTGATGTAGAGATAGCCCCCACCTTGGAAGAGTTTAAGGATATTTTGACTAGTGTATGTTCGGGCCTAAAAAGGAAAAAAAAACCTGAGCCATGACACCCAACTAGAGGGCCATGACAGGTACCCGGTACTAGCCTACCGAGCACCTCTAGTCTAAAAAGTCATAAGCATTTCTAGGTGGGCCACATATACAGCTCGTGAATATCATACTTAATACAGTCATTAACAACGATGTCCATAAGCATAAGCCAACAAGACTACCAAAATATTATACAACAATAAGAACTGTTAAAGTCAAAGAACATCTAGCTACATATATTTGTCTACGAGCCTCTAAATTGGATACATGAATCTATAAGGATGGGGCAAGACTCTTCCATACCCAAGTATATGTATACAAAAGAGTAGCACCAATAACTGCGGCTCCAAACAACTGGATCGCTTCTGAGATTCCGCTAATGGAGCTCCTAAGGATCAGATCCGTATACTTGTCTACATGCGGGCATGAAGGCAGCGTCCACAAGAGACGACGTCAGTACGAATAATGTACTGAGTATGTAAGGCATGAATAACAACATAATAAGAAATATAGAACATAACAGGAGATAGAGATAACTTGTACATCTAATTGCCTCATAAGGCAAAAAACCATGCATGATTAGCTTTCAAAAGAAAACATTTCTCATATATGTATATAAATAATAGTGCTGCGGAACGTGCAGCCCGATCCATATATCATATTATCATTATATATATAAATATATTGTCGCGGAAGGAACGGCCCGATCCGTTGATTCATATATCCCGCATTCGGGCATCCCGCGTCCGGGATGATATCATGATATACCAACTGATCAGGTGGTTATGCGTATATAACACCGCACCTTTCCCCATATGCCATACATATATATAAACATATATACATCATATGCATATATAATACAAGTAGCATGCATTAGAGCCCAAATAAAAGCTATAACTTTATCGGAGTGGCGTAAGGTCGGTAAGCTCCGATTTATATTATGGATCAATCATCATCGTTATATCTCACCCCGAAGGAACAATTATCATGAGGTGAGATCAACAGCAATGATTAAAATCAAGGAAATCATGAAATATACTCAACAATCTCATGATAGCATTAAAACCATAAACTTTGGAATTTCTAGAAATAGGATCATCATCATCATCATTATCATCATAAAACATACGTATCTTTAGCATCATAATAGCTCTAAGAATCATGAATCTCTAGCTTTTGAGAACAAGGACATTATAGAAAACACGTATAGGTTCATAAGAAAGGCACCATGCCTTTAGAAAGAAAGGTTTTAGCCTTAACATACCCTTTCGGTCGCCTTAACTTTAACTACTTATTGCTTGTCCTCCCAAGCTCGTAAATCTACATTCAAGAGAGTTCATATTATTGTTAGACTTATCGTCATATGTTTGTCTTAAGTCTTCAAATTAAACCCCTTTTGAATATGCCGAAATTCGGGCAGCATCTCCCCTATATCTTTTACTGCCTCCAATCTTCAAAACAACTCCCAAAACACAATAAAACATCAACAATTCCATAATCAAAAGATTACATTCAAACTATACTCAATTCAATCCCAAAACTTCTTTTCATAATCAATACATAACAACAACTTCATACAACCCCTTATATACTCGTATACGACAATTCCTTAACATCATTATTGTCCCTCATAACAAGACTATGCTCAAAACATACTAATAATTATAACTCAAGTTAATTCATAACTCAAAATATCATCAATTGCATATTTGAACTTTTCCTCCAATTTCCTTCCCCTCAAATCTTAGCATAATTACCAAACGAACTCATAATCATGAAACTAATATGAAATCGTACCTCAAAATTCAAGAACACTTCAATTCCATGGTTTCCCACCTTAAAAATATTCACCCCAACATCTTCTAGAAGAGGAGACAACTGTAAACCTTATTTGGAAACCCTTAACCACTTTAATCTTCACTTTGATCCTTGGTTTGGGTTTGGAAATATGTTGGAATATGTTTTGATAAGTTTCTAGGACTTCCTAGGACTTGAGGCTATGTTAAAAATGAAATAAAAATGACCCAAAATTGTCATATAAACTTGTAGGAATATGTGTGCATGTTGTGGAAGTTGGAAGAAGGTTCTAGAGGATTTGGGATAAGTTTAGAGAGGTTTGGATCTTGGATGAATGTTGTAGGAAGTTCTAGAGAGGTGTGGAGGTGAGAGATGGTGAGAAATTGATGAAAAATGATGAGTTAGATGACTTACGGGGTATATATAATAGTCCAATTCGGTTTTGGGCTAATGGGCCAAAATTGTTAGGCCTTTTTAAGTGGTTTCTAGAATTTCCGCGTAGGTTCATGGGTTTCTGACAGTCCGTTTTAAAATGCCCATAACTCCCTACTCCGATGTCGTATCGACAAACGGTTTGTTGCATTGGAAACTAGACTCGACGAACTTCATTCTATGCTCTTGAAACACCTCAAAACTCCTGATATACCGGGAGATATACCTCTCTGAAATTGACCCAAAATTCTACCAAATTATTTTTTCAAATTTTCGACAAACTTATTTTCTTCGATTTACTTGATCCTGGAACCTTTAGACACTTGATTAACACTTGTCAAGAGTATTCCTTAACCTTATAAGGGTTCTATGACCTCTCCGAGCTTACGTTAGTTTACTTACAGCGCAAACGACGCGAAAATTTTTTGAGGTGTAACATTCTTCCCCCCTTTAAAAACATTCGTCCTCGAATGTTAAGGTCTTAAGAATGCTACAAAAATTTTGCCTGAGTTTCCCCTGTAATTGTACCACTACCATCCTATCGCAACAACCTAAAATGTACAGTGCTCACGGCGCTACAACACCAATATCCATATTGGCCACACGTGACCAAGAAATCATTCGAAGAAGCGTCACATACCTAAGGATAATGGTGTCTCTATCTGAACGTCTTCAGGAAGTGGAAATAAATGCGGGTACCTAGACTTCATATATTCCTCGTACGATAATTGTTCAGTACTCCAAATATCATCAATTGGTACAACTATGGGGGAATTTCTTAATACACTTGCGAAGCATAGACATGTAAAAGACTGAATATACAAATTTCAATTTTTGGGGGTAAATCTAGTAGGTCCTTCGACTATTATCTTGCAAAGTCTAGGATATCCAAGGGTCATACTTACCTTTCTTATTACTTTTCGTAAATTTCTCCAGAATGGGATTCCAAATTTCAAACAATCTGACATCCTCCCATTCTTATAGAATTTCATAGGAGCCATATGGATATTGGAATAACTGTTATATCCCGTATTTTGCACATTGGGACAATCCGAGTTAACCACGATAAGTTAGGGACAAGACTAGTCCGGGATACGAAGTCGAGGCTTTTAACCACGATCTTGTTTTAAGACATAAGTTGCTATGATTTGTGGCATGGAGTATTAAGGAAGTTTGGGGGTTAAAAGTGACTTAGTGGAAAAATTAATATTTCATGAATTAAGGGGGGCATGTGGCCGGCCACATGGAGTGTGGGCCATGGCCACATGGATGGTTAATATATGCATATTAAGATGACTAAGTAGTCATCTTTTCCATCTTCCACACTCAAGAAAAATCAAGAAACTTGGAGAGCACAAGTTGAAGGCCATTCGGCCATGGAGAGGAAAAATGGAGGTCCAAAAATAGCCATCAAAAAATTTATTTCTTCTACCTTTTCTACTAATTGGAAGGTCCTAATCGACATGGAGTAGTTGTTGGAGCAATTAAACCGTTCGTTGTTGCAATTCACCAAGCCTAGCCGAGAGAAGAAGTGGGGTGAAGAAGGTAAGGTTCAATCTTTATTTTCATATGTTATGCATGGTCTATGTGTGTTGTAGTGTGTGGAAATGAATGAAATTCATGAAATATGGCATGTTGAAGTTGGGCCGTGTAGGTGTGGGTTATGTTGGAGTGGTGACCTAATTTTTATTTAATATTTTGGTTGTTGTTGATATGGATTCCATAATGAAAATGATGGTTTAATGATTTAAACGGAAGTTGGAGTCGTTTGTAGGTTGTTGGAGAAGGTAATGTGATTTTATTATAGTTTCTTGTATCATTGAGGTTAATGTTGTTAATGTGTGGATTATTGAGGTAGTTTATGAATTTGGAAGAAAGAAATGTGTTGTTGGTGTTCCTATGGAAATTGGAAGGTTTCAGATTTGGGGTAGGTTGGTTGAGTCGTTTTGAATATTGTGTGGATTGTTTGAAATGTTCTTAAGTTTTGTTTGAATGGTTTCGGATTGGTATTTGAATGTATGAGCATTGGCGTTGGCTTAATTGTATATGGTTAATTTGAACGTAAATGGAATGTTGTCGAATTATGTTGAAAAGAGTTATTGACGTTAGAATGCGTTTTGAATTGATTACTGACATTGTTAGTTTGGTTGTTGGTACTGTTGTTGAGGAATTTGGCCGAGTTGAATTCTCGGGGTTGTTGCATTTACAGGGGAAATGCTGCCCAAATTTCTGTAGATAAAGTGCTAGCTTAGAATTGGATTCCTAAGTGCTTATGACTAACGTTTGGTATTTAACGATGTTATTGTAGATTTTGGGAAGCCAAGACTTAAATTCGGATTAGCTTAGGAAGCGGACGAGGTATGTAAAGCTTAATCTTTCTTTCTTTTGGCATGTCTTAGTTATAAGTAGGGTGAAGTGTGCTACGAGCCTCGGTATAACTCTATTCTTGCGATCCGAGTATGTCTACGATTCTTATTCACTTTTTCAACGTTGGCATTCGTAAGGTAATTGAATAATGATCCTTATGTCTTTGGAATAATTGGTTTTCAAATGTTGCACAAAAAGTTTTGTTCCTAAATGGTCCTATGTCGAAAAAGAGCCGTAACTTTCGTAGACAGAACCGGATCGCCTCGATATGCTCGTAGAAGGCTCTGTAGCGTATAATGACTATACCTTCCATAGGCGGGCTCGGATTGGGTTGACACTCATCCGTGGGTCCCGCGACTTTCCTTTGTATAGTTCTAACGGCTATTGAAAGAACTTAGCATGACTATCGTCTTAACCCTCGAGCGTCGATTACTTCCTTACCTACCGAGTTTGTAATGATGATTATGTTCTTGATTTCTATAAGCTACTTCATATGATTTTGGAACGTATCCATGATTTCTAAAGTTATATTTGATATGTTCCCGAGTGACATTCGGGGGAAACTTGATTTGACTATTCTATTGGTTTTAAATGATAGTTCGTTTTGACTATTTCATGAGGTTTTTGAAAAATGTTTTAAACTGCATATAGTCTCCCACGACTCTGCTCGTGCATATGGTTGTTATATCCTTCGCCGAGTCCCGGGCCGGTTATGTTATCGTGCGCACTATGTTACATTCCGGAGTATGATGTGTTCGGTTCGCCGAGCCCCTCACTAGAGGGCCGGGTACCGTGTATATGCTGGTGTTATGATGTGTTATGTGATATGTCGGGTTACGGAGATTTGAAACCTTCCAGAGTATGATGTGTTATGGCGCCAATGACAGGCGGGCGACCATATTCTAAGAGCCCCATGCATGATTTGTGTTTTTATGAGTAAGGGCTTTGATACTCGGATATTGCATTTACTTTGTATTCGGTTTTGACTATGATCCCGTTTACTATATTTCATGCTTTGCATACTTCCGACATATTCCGTACTGACCCCCCTTTCTTCGGGGGCTGTGTTTCATGCCGCGCAGGTACAAATACTTATTTGGACGATCCACCAGCTTAGGATTCCTGTTCAGCTGTTTTGGAGCGCTCCCTCATTCTGGAGCCTATACTTTGATCCAGATTCTGTTATTATATATATGTATATGTTTATTCACGGGTACGGCGGGGCCCTGTCCCGTCATATGATTTTGTTATGATTCTTAGAGGTCTGTAGACATATATGTGTGGGTTATGGGTAGTTACTGTTCAGTTGTGTCCGTGTGATTTGTGTGCTGGACGTCCCCCTTGCATTATGATAGCCTCACCGGCTTATGTGTGATATCGTCTGTTGAGAGATGTGATTATGATCTGTATATACATTTGTGACTTGACTTTGGGGCGACGCTTCACCTTTCTGTTTGTATATGCTATTTGTATACTGTATAAGCTATTCGTATGCTATTTCTGATTAATGGGTGTGTACGGGTGCCCAGTTCGGGCACTAGTCGCGGCCTACGGGGTTGGGTCGTGACAAAAGTGGTATCAGAGCGGTTCGTCCTCGGATTGTCTACGGCACCGTGTCCGGCGAGTCTTGTTTATGGTGTGAAGCCGGCCACACTTATAAACAAGAGGCGCGGGGCATTTAGGAATCAGTGACCCTCTTTCAGTCTTAGATCGTGCGATAGAGCCAAGTCATAGGAAATTAAATTCCTTATACTAACCTTCGATTTCAGCAGAAGAACGATATCGACAGAAGAAAGCGATTGACGACATTGGAAGATACAAAGCACGCAGGTAAGCAAAGGTACGGAAGGCATATGTCGGCTAAGGCATTAAAGTATGATTGAGATGTAAAGTCAAAAAAAATTTTAGAAAGGAAAAGTGGACAGGAAAGGGTAACAGGTGCAGTTCGAATCGAACATACGAGGTAAGCTCATCATTTTTATATATATATTGTTGATATATATATATATATATATATATATATATATACATGATATGATACATATATATATGTATATATATATGTTGGCCCTGTGAGGCATTGTTGGTATTTCCTGCGTACAGGTTTTGAGATAGTAAGAAATATAGAGGAAACTCTGCCGAAATGTTTCCAGGAAAATAAAAAGAGAATGAGATATGGGTTTGCGATATGTCTTGGAAAGGTTGTGTCAATAGTAAGGATAGAATTTGACTAAGTTGCAAGTATGGCTGACCTCAAAAAAAAAAAGTTAACTACGGAATTGGCGGTAATAGTAATTAGGAAGTCGACATCGATATGGTAAAAAAAAAAAAAATTGGAAAGGACTTGTGATGTTAAGAGATGACTTAGAAGAGGTTGGCAAATCCTGATAGGGTGTCATATTAAGGTACCAACTGAATTGATAAGCATGGATAAATTATGACGAGTTTATAGTTAGAAGAAATAATAGTATGATTGAGACCAGAGTACAAAAAAAAAAAAAGAGAATTGTGATGGATATGAATGTGCTGACAAGACAGCTGGTGAAACATTAAAGATAAGATTGACCAGAAAGGGCAAAAAGTTAAGAAGTGTGGGACTATAAGGTTGATTACGAACAGGATATTATGTGAATATAATAGGGATCATTATGAAAATGCGCAAAGCCTGGTGGGGAAGCGACTAAAGGATATGACGTGATTTGTGTGACTAAAGTATGGAGGTGAGTTAGTGGAAAAATAAAAGAGGGATTTATGAAGTTCTTCTATAGGGAAAGTACAGAATAGAATTTACGAGATAACGGAAACGATAGCGAGCACAAAAAAAAAGAGGAGATGAAAAGAAAAGCGGGTAAGATAACAGTGTAGTAATAGATGATGACGGGTGTAGCTATGAACACGAGTAATATCAGTGACGGAACGGTGAAAGACCAGATTATAGAGAGACGGACAATGAAGTAGAGGGAGTGCTAGGAAATGACTGGCATGATAAAAACATAAGAGCAAACAGGGGTGAACGGACTATGATTTGAAAATAAGAAAGGGATTACGTAGGAGTAATATTTTCTGAAAATGTAGCGGTATTATAAAGCTCCTCGTGCGCAGAAAAGGATGGACATAGACTGGGGAAATATGGTAAGGGAATACTAAAGGAAGCACCCAAGATAGATGTAATTAAATGAGTCCGAATCTGGAACAAAAAGGGAATACATAGTTATGAATTTAAAGAGGTAGTGCGACGACGTGGTGATAAGATAAGACTAATATTGAGACGAACTTGGGATGTTTTTGAGTGAATCAGAAGCCTGTGTTGGGTACACCGTAAGGGTAAAGAGGCACAAAGCACAGAGGGGTGCTGCGTGCACGCGGCTTCATCCTGGAAACAATGGAATCTTTAAGCAACAAAAAACGATAGACTTAAGGAACAGATGGGGCGGTATAATTTCATCAGAAGAAACGGATGATATAAGTGGGGGTGAAGATACTATTCCAAGAGAACTTTGGACACTTGTCGTTGGAACATGAGTGCCCCCTAACTGAGAATTTGGAATAACTATGAGTATTAAATAATTATCGGGTCGAAGTAAGAGACCCTTTTAATTTGGCGGGAGACGTGTTATGAGGGCGTTTTGAAATCTGTTAAGACTTCAACCTACTCCAGAGTATGTGCCGAAGGTCATGTGGTGAGGTGGACGCGATTATACTAACATTAGAACGTCGCATTTCATCAAAGTCCCAAAGTTAAGCGTGCTGGAATGGGAGCAATTTTAGGATGGGTGACCCCCTGGGAAGTTTGCTAAAAGTCTTATAGAGTCGGACATAGGAGAGATAAATGGGAAGCTAGAGTAGTTTAAAGGAAATTGGAGTATACGGAGCGGGCAGAAACCGTAAGAGGTCATATGGGACGAGACGGACTAGACCAGTGAAGAGAAAGAAGGAGCATCACAACTCTAGAAGCAGGGTAAGTTAAATAGCGTTTGGAAACATTTTGTAAACAGGATGGTAGCGGTTATGTATACGTATGTATACGATATCCCATATCTGGTTATATTGAATCCCAGCAGTCGACGCTGTGACGTATTGGAAGGCATTGATCGGACAGGGTAACGAAGTTCAAGTGAAAGAAAATAAAATGGCACAAATGTTATAAGGTAAGCTGATGCTGTTTTCACTACAGGCTGAACTTGGAAAGTTCTAAGATAATGATATTTGGAAAAGAAAGAGAGTAAGTAGATGGTAGGTAAAGTTACCAAAATGTCGGGGAAAAAGTGAAAGAATAAGGAATGTGAGGGAGTAGAGCCTCCAAGAGAGACGACGGGCAAAGCACAACAGTATTTGGATAAAAATTTGAGGATAGGCGTGTGAGAGGGATAGAGTGTGGTAGTATGGAATAAAAGAGGAATGTGTGGGGCTGGAGAACAGACCTCGACAAGTGGGACGAAAGGATAGTGACCACGACGAGAAATGAGAAGTAAAGGAAAGAATGATTAGGCCATGCAACGATGCTAAGAGACTTCTAACTCTCGAAAGATAAGTGCCGAAGACGATGGATGTTTAAAAATTATTGGTGTATTAGGACCTCCCTAATAAAGGGGGGGGGGGAGAACATATTGAACTTGGAAGAGATTATGGCGTTCTCATGCTCCGGAAAGGGAAATTTATTAGCTTGGAGCTAGAGTTCGAAACGATCATCAATACATGGGGATCGAATGTTATATCCCGTATTTTGTGCAATGGGACAATCCGAGTTAACCACGATTTCGTTTAAGACATAAGTTGCTTATGATTTTGTAGTACGGAATATTAAGGAAATTTGGGGTCAAAAGTGATTTTTGCAAAGAAATTAGTTCATGAAAAGGAAGAAAAAAAAAAGAGAAAAAGGGGCCATGTGGCGTCACCTGGCGTGGGCCAAGGGCCACATGGATGGCTAATATATGTATATGAAAGATGACTTAATCATCTTATTCATCACTTTTATCCCTTAAGGAAAAATCAAGAAGCTTGGAGAAGCAAGAACAAGGGCCATTCGGCCATAGCTCCAAAAATTCAAGACCAAGAAATAGCCATAAAAAAAAAATTGTTTCTTTTAGCAAATCAACTAATTGAAGGGTCCTTATTAACATGGGAGTGTTGTTGGGATCAATAGACCTCTCGTTTTCATCATTCACAACCTTAGCTAAGTTGTGAAGTTGTGAAGAAAGGTAAGGTTTAATCTTGTTTTTGTATGTTATGGATGGTTTATGTATGTCGTAGTATGTGAATATGGATGAAATTCATGAAAAATTGCATGGGGAAGTGAAGCTTCTGTGCATGGCTTGTAGCCGTGCATATGTAGTGTTGTGCGGGAGTAATGGATTAAATTCTATTTATCATGTTTGGTTGTTGTTGTAGTGTGTTGAAATGGATGAGAATTATCAATATGTGTGTGTGTAGGGATGGTCGAATATATTTCATGTTATATGACAAAGAATGGATCAATTCTATTTAGTGTTTTAGTTGTTGTTGTTGTGAGTTCTATAATGAAATATGAGAGTTTAATGATCTAAGTTGAAGTTGTAATTGATGTGGGACGTTTGGCACCTTAATGTGATTCTTATGTAATTTTTGTATTTATGAAAATGACATTGTTAAAGTGTGGATTGTTGGTGTAATTCATGAATTTGGGAGAGAGGAATGGGTGTTGTGTTGTTCTCGGGTTTGGGGTGATTTTCGGGTGAGTTGGAGTATTGGTTGGGTTATTTGAAATATTGTGTGAATTGTTTAAAGTGTTCTTGAATATTGTTTGAATGGTTTCGGATTAGTAATTGAGTGTATGAGCGTTGATATTGGTTTGAATGTAAGTAGTTGAATTGAATATAATGAACGTTGTTGAATTATGTAGAAAAGGGCTACTAACGTTAGAATGCGTTTTGAATTGACTATTGATGTTGTTAGTTTGGTTGTTGGTATTGTTGTTGATGAATTTGGCCGAGTTGAATTCTCGTGGTTGTTGTATTTATAGGGGAAATGCGCCCAAATTTCTCGTAGTTTGGGTTCGTTTGGAATCGGGTTCCTAAATGCTTTTAGCTAATGTTTGATATTTAATGACGTGTTGTAGATCTCGGGAAGTCCGCGACGTAAGTCCGGATTAGCTTCGAGAGCAGACGAGGTATGTAAAGCCTAACCTTTCGTTCTTTTGGCATGTCCTAGTGTTAAGTAGGCTATGATACGAGCCTCGGGGTAACTCCACTCTTAAGCTCCGAGCTTGTAAACGATTCTTATTCTCTTCCAAAGATTTACGCTCTTAATGTAGTCAAACTAAGGCACTTATGTTTTCATATGATTG
This sequence comes from Lycium ferocissimum, assembly GCF_029784015.1. Taxonomy (NCBI): domain Eukaryota; kingdom Viridiplantae; phylum Streptophyta; class Magnoliopsida; order Solanales; family Solanaceae; genus Lycium; species Lycium ferocissimum. The sequence continues at coordinate 13,586,564 of NC_081345.1, forward strand.
AATTTCAAAAGTTATATAAAGAATTTTGTTCCTAAAAGACTCCGTAACTACGAACGACCGTAACTTTCGTAGACGAGCTCGGATCGCCCCAAAACGTTCATAGGAGATTCCATAAGGCATAATATCCCCCAACTTTCATAGGCGGGCTCGGATGGGGTTGATACCCGTCCGTGGGGCCCGAGACTTTTCTATGTTTGTTTCTAGCGACTTTCGGAAAGGACTTAGTATGACTATCGCCTTAACTCCCGAGTATGGATTACATACTTATCTATTGAGTTTATGATAATTATTTTTGTGCATACGGTTACTCACGACTCTGCTCGTGCATATGGTGGTTACATCTTTCGCCGAGTCCCGGGCCGGTTATGTTTCGTGCGCACTATGTTATATTCTGGAGTATGATGTCCGGTTCGCGAGCCCTCGCCAAGTGCGGCACCGTGTATATTTGGTTTTTATGATGTGATGGCGTTATGATGTGTTATGTGATATGTCGGGTTTCGGAGATATGAAATCTTCTGGAGTATGATGTGTTATGGCGCCAATGACAGGCGGGCGACCATAGTTCCTGAGCCCCATGCATGACTTGTATTTTGAAACTAAATAATATGACATTTTGCATATTGTACTTACTTTCTGTATCTCCTGTTTCGATTATGATTCTGTTACTGTATTTCTTGCTTTGCATACTCAGTACATATTCCGTACTGACCCCTTTCTTCGTGGGGTCGTTTCATGCCCGCAGTACGTACGCCCGAGCCTCGCGATCCGCCGCCTAGGACACCTATTCCGCCATCCAGAGTGCTCCTTGTCCGAGCTCACATTTTGGTATATATATTCTTCCGTTGCATATGTATATATTTATTCAGGGGTACGGCGGGGCCCTGTCCCGTCATATGATTCTGTTGTTCTGTTTAAAGGTCTGTAGACATGTATGTGGGTTATGGTTATGTCTGGACAGTTATGTTCGTGTGATATATGTTTTGGGCGGTCCCAGTCGCCGTGGCAGCCTTGTCGGCTTGCGTTTGTACACATTTTGGGACTTTGTGCTTTATGATAGCCTTGCCGGCTTCCGTGATATATGTTTGTTCGTATGCGACTATTTGGGACTACGTGTGATCTTTGTATATGTAAGAGCTATTTGTACGCTAATTCCGATTAATGGGTGTGCATGAGTGTCCACTCGGGCACTAGTCGCGGCCACGGGGTTGGGTCGTGACAAAAGTGGTATCGAGCGGTTCGTCCTCGGAATGTCTACGTACCGTGTCTAGTAGAGTCCCGTTTATCCTGTGTCAGTGCACCACATCTATAAACGTGGGAGCTACAGGACATTTAGGATGTTATCTTTCTTTCGATCCTAGATCGTGCGATAAGCCGTATTATTAGGATGATTCCTTTCTAACGAATTGTTATATTTTCTCGCGATGCCAAGAAGGCGACAAACGTCCAGAAAGGCAAGTCTACGGCTAGCCGGGAGAGACGGTCGCCTAGGCCCGTAGAGTTACTAGGGCCCGTGCTCGCCTCGAGCCCCGAGGAGATTGTGCCCCGGTCGGGCCGAGTTCTCTGCTACCCCATCACCATCGAGGAGAGGAGCATAGGCGGCGGCAACTACGGATCGTGGGGCGGCTCCACCGCCCGACTCCCGGGATTCCGAGTACCGAGCCTCCGCCCCCGGTCGAAGGCGGAGGACGAGGATGAGGGACGTCGTTCGGTGCTTACCGTACGCAGTGGCGGCGTAGGCTGTGAGTGGGGGGACCGGGGGCGACCGTACGTATAGACATGATAGTGTGAGGGCTCGCAATTTTCTGACTTGTAATCCGCCAGAGTTTTTCAGGTCAAAGCCCGAGGAGGACCCCCGAGAGTTTATCGGACGGTCCGCCGTACGGCCGCGGCTTATTAGGGCTTCGAGATCGAGTCCGGGAGATGGGCCATACATCCGCGGGATGTTGCGCCTAATTGGTATGAGTCTTGGGAGCGTCCAGGCGAGGGTGCTCCTCCGGGGCCGTACGGGACGAGTTCACGGAGGCCTTTGCGGCCATTTTCACCCCCGCAGACGAGGCGAGCCGGGTTCGCGGTGTCTACATCCGAGGCGGTGGCGGCGGGGTGTCCGGGAGTATAGCCTTGAGTTCGATTCCTTGGCTGATATGCGCACTATTGTGGCCGATATGGCCGACAGGGTGCACCAAAGATGCGATGGGTACCGGATCGCTACTTGATCGATACCTTCAAGTGGCTATGGCTTCTCGGCCGCGCATGGACATTGCACGGGCATGCGCGTATGCCTGTGGCATGGAGAGTTAGCAATACATGTAGGGCGTCAACCCGACCGAGACTATGACCGGGGCCAGCCCAGGAGGGCTAGATCAGCCGGGTACTCTGGAGAGTCTCGAGGCAGGTGTTACATCCCGTGTTTTTGTGCATTCGGAAAATTTGGGCATAATTGTGATTTGTAAGAATAAGGCTATGCTTTGATTTTTATGTGGTGTGTATGTCGTTACTTATGGAAATATTGATACGAGAACATTGGAGAGGCCAAGGGCAAAAATTGAAATCTCGGAAATTTGTTTCGGGAATTTGCAAAATACGATTCCTAGCCAATTGGGCTCAAAAAAAAAAAAAAAATTGAGGCCCAAAACATCAAGGGTGGCCGGCCAACATATAAGGCCCAAGACCATGTCATGTGCCAACCATGTGATGAATTAATCATAGGATATATTCATGATTATCATTAGAAACTTCAAGAAAGATTGAGAAAAAAAAAAAAAGGCTACGGCTAAGAGGAGAAAGAAGAGAAAAGAAAAGAAAAAAATTCTTGGAGCTTCAATCTTGACTCAAAAAATCTTGTTCTTCGCGAATTCTTAACAAGCTTGAGGTGCTCTACGACA
>NC_081345.1:13589545-13662982 GCF_029784015.1 Lycium ferocissimum
CGACTATTTGGGACTACGTGTGATCTTTGTATATGTAAGAGCTATTTGTACGCTAATTCCGATTAATGGGTGTGCATGAGTGTCCAGCTCGGGCACTAGTCGCGGCCTACGGGGTTGGGTCGTGACAAAAGTGGTATCAGAGCGGTTCGTCCTCGGAATGTCTACGGGACCGTGTCTAGTAGAGTCACATTTTATCGTGTGTGTTGTGCACCACATCTATAAACAGGGGGCTACAGGACATTTAGGATGTTATCTTTCTTTCTGATCCTAGATCGTGCGATAGAGCTGTATTATTAGGATGATTCCTTTCTAACGAATTGTTATATTTTCAGCGATGCCAAGGAAGGCGACAGCTGCCTAGAAAGGCAAGTCTACAGCAGCGGGAGAGACCAGTCAGGCCCAGAGAGTTACTAGGGCCCGTGCTCAGCTCGGCCGGAGGTGTGCCCGGTCGGCGAGTTCGCTACCCCGTCACCATCGGAGGAGCGTGGGCGGCAGCAACTACGGATCGGGGGGCGGCTCCACCGCCTTGGCCTCCGGGATTCCGGTACCGAGCCTCCCGGCTCCTCGGTCGGGGGCGGAGGACGGGGGGCTATGAGGGACGCCGTTCAGTTGCTTACCAGATTAGTGGCGGCACAGGCTCGCAGGCAGGGACCAGGGGCTGACCAGACAGATAGACATGATAGTGTGAGGGCCCGTGATTTTCTGACTTGTAATCCGCCAGAGTTTTTCAGGTCAAAGCCCGAGGAGGACCCCCAGGAGTTTATCAGACAGATGCAGCGTACGCTGCGGCTTATCAGGGCTTCTGAGACCGAGTCCGTGGAGATGGCTTCATATCGGCTGCGGGATGTTGCAGCTAATTGGTATGAGTCTTGGGAGCTGTCCAGAGGCGAGGGTGCTCCTCCAGCCGTATGGGACGAGTTCACAGAGGCCTTTCTTGGCCATTTTCTACCCCCAGAGACGAGGCGAGCCAGGGGTTCCGTGTGTTCTTACATCGAGGGGGCGGCGGGGGTGTGAGTATAGCCTTTTTGTGCATTCGGAAAATTTGGGCATAATTGTGATTTGTAAGAATAAGGCTATGCTTTGATTTTTATGTGGTGTGTATGTCGTTACTTATGGAAATATTGACACGAGAACATTGGAGAGGCCAAGGGCAAAAATTGAAATCTCGGAAATTTGTTTCGGGAATTTGCAAAATACGATTCCTAGCCAATTGGGCTCAAAAAAAAAAAGAAAAATTGAGGCCCAAAACATCAAGGGTGGCCGGCCAACATATAAGGCCCAAGACCATGTCATGTGCCAACCATGTGATGAATTAATCATAGGATATATTCATGATTATCATTAGAAACTTCAAGAAAGATTGAGAAAAAAAGAAGAAGAAGGCTACGGCTAAGAGGAGAAAGAAGAGAAAAGAAAAGAAAAAAATTCTTGGAGCTTCAATCTTGACTCAAAAATCTTGTTCTTCGCGAATTCTTAACAAGCTTGAGGTGCTCTACGACATAGTATAATTGGTTTGGAGAAAGAACTCCGTTGGCGGAAAGTTGAAAATTCAAGAAAAAGGTAAGATTCTTGTGTTTTAAGTTATGGAATGAATTTATATGTTATGATGATTAGAATTCGACGAGAATTATGAAAGTATAACGTGTGTATGCATGGCGTGTGTGTGTGTGAATGATGGATGTGGCCGTGAGCCTTGTGGTGTGGAGAAGAGGTGAACTTGATTTTATTTAACATGTTAATTGTATTGTTGTGACTTTTGTGACGTAAGTAAAGGCTTAGCGACTTGAGTTGGCGTTGGAATGGCATGTATGTTGCTATGGAAAATTTTATGATTTTATATGATTTTTATATAATGATGGAAGCGATGGTCTAAGGTGTGAATTAATGTTGTTGTGAATGAATTTGGAAGATGTCAATGCAATTTTGTAATTTTGATGCAATTGCGGAAAGTTGGGATGGATTATGGTTTTATGGAAAACTTGCGCATTTAGAAAAGTAATGAGGAATATGTTGACATATATATGAATGGTCTTGAATTAGTGAATAAGTATGAGAGCATTGATATTAGCTTGGAATCGTGAAATTGGAATGGAAGTTATTGCGTTATGAAGGAAGTAGTGCTAACTATGCTAGAATGCGTTTTAATTTGATTGTTGATATTGTTGATGTTGTTGTTGGGTTGGTTGTTGTTATTTTGAGCCGAGTTGAATCTCGGGGATGCTATATTTATAGGGGAAGTGCTGCCGAAATTTCGGTAGCCAAATAGAAACCAAGATTTAAATGCTAACTCTCATGAATAGTAACTGGTAAAGGTGACCATTTGCAGATTACGGGACGAAACGGGAATTGAGCTCAAGCGAGCATAAGGCACCCGTAAGGTATGTAAAGCTATTCCTTCCCTCCTTTTGGCATGTCCTAGGTATACTAGGCTTGAATTTAAGCCTCGGGGGTTATTACGTTCGTCGAAATCAATTCGAAATGGAGCACTATTCATTCAGTGCAATTGAACTAGTATCCTCCTAACTTGTTGGAAAAATGCTCAAACGTCCGTAACTTGCCGGAATGTAATCGAATTGCCTTGAATCTTCCATAAATGACTCTATTAAGTGATATTTTATAAAACTTTTCAAAACCACTCCGAAGGGAGTGTGATATTTTCTAAAGCTTCCTTAAAACCACTCCGAAGGGGGGGTGTGATATATTATTTTCTAAGGCTTTTCCAAAAACCACTCCGAAGGGGGTGTGTACAAAACCATTCCGAAGGGAGTGTGATATTTTATAAGACTTTTCAAAAACCACTCCGAAGGGGGTGCGATATTTTATTATTATTATTACTATTATGCCCGAAGGGGCCATCGTTATTATTATGCCGGAAGCGGCAATGCCCGAAGGGGCCATCTTTATTATTATGCCGGAAGCGGCAATGCCCGAAGGGGCTATCTTCATTATTATGCCGGAAGCGGCAATGCCCGAAGGGGCCATTATTGATATCGAGCCGGAAGCGGCTGCCCGAAGGGGCTATTATTATTATTATTGTTATTGTTATTGTTATTATTATTTTGCCGGAAGCGGCGCGTGTGATGTACTGTGTTACTTATTCTGGATTTGTTAGTTGGATTGCGATTATTTACTTAAGGCTTGTTTGCGACTACGTACATACGCTTATGTCTTCTCTTAAGCGAAGGTTGCGGGTATTGGGTCGTATGTGATTTCTTCCCTTTTTAAATTGCACGGTGGTTATTGTTTATTTATTTTCGCTTTACATATTCGGTACATATTCCGTCGACCCCCTTTCTTCGGGGGCGCGTTTCATGCCCGCGAGTTCGGGGACGCGACCGGTGACTCGGTAGCTAGGGAAGGCCGGTATTGAGAGTCGAACGCCTTCTCTTGCTCCGGAGGCTGTTCTGTTTTGGTATAATGTTGTGTATATATTTGCGGGTCATACTCTTTAGAAGTACGCGAACGGTGTGGGAGTCATGGTTCTTGTTTGGCCATGTCGGCCATTATTTTGTTGTACGAAATGGCGGAGGCCCTTTTGACTCGCCTTGTTTTATGCCGTATGTATGTACATATCATGTTTTGAGGTGCCTTGAGCCACGTGTCGATTTTGGTATTTCATTTACAATTTTCAATTCTCGTTTTAAAAAAAAAAAAAATTTTGAGTCGACGTTTAAGGGTTCGCTCGACTCTGACGAGGGTCGGGTGCCCGTCACGCCCTGGTGAAGATTGGGGTGTGACAAAGTGGTATCAGAGCCAGGTTAGTCCTCGGCGTGTTCGCAGACTGTGTCTAGTAGAGTCTTGTTTATCGGTGTGTTGTGCACCACATCTATAAACAGGAAGCTACGAGACATTAATAGGGTGTCATTCTTTTTTTCATGGTGTAGATCGTGCGTATAGAGCGGTGTTGTACATAAAGTCCCTAATTTAATGATCTTGTGTGCTTTCAGTAATGCCGCCTAAGAAAGGTAATGCGACGGCAGCCCCGAAGGGCAAAGCGATTGGGGACGATGCGATTAGCCAAGCCCCCGTGTCTACTAGAGCTCGGACTTATCCGGGATACGCATCCGGCCGGAGTCCTCCTACCTCCCCATCGCCGGAGGAGGAGCCGAGAGAGGCACCGATTCGCCCCCGGCTCCGGTCCCGGCACCGGTATCTCCGGTCTCTCGGTCGGATGCCCGGCGTCGGGAGATCGGCGAAATGAAAGATGCCATACGTTTGTTGACTCGGATGCTTGCTACTCGGCCGGACAACGAGTAGGAGTTACGAGTATCCCGATAGGGCGCCGGTGCGCAGCACGGGATTTTCTTACATTAAGTCCCCCGAGTTTAAGGGCACGGACCCAAATGCGATCCCCGGGAGTTTATAGATGGCATGCGGCGTACTTTAGACATAATGAGGGCGTCGGCTACGGAGTACGTGGAGCTAGCCTCTTATAGGCTACGGGGATAGCAATTAATCGGTTTCGATCCTGGAAGTTATCCGAGAGGGAGGGATGCCCCTCCGCCGACGTGGCAGAATTTTCGGATGCCTTCTTGCGCCATCATATGCCACCCGAGTTGAGGCGGGCAAGAGTTGACCGGTTTCTTCACTTGCGGCGGGGTAGCATGTACGTTAGAGAGTATAGTGTAGAGTTTAATTCTTTGGCGAGATATGCCCCTTCTGCGGTGCGGGATATGGAGGATAGGATCCATCACTACGTGAGAGGATTAGAGCCGGAGTTACGGGGGAGGCTTGTATGGCGGTTGCCATGCAGCCAGGTATGGATATAGCTCGTGTTCAAGCTTATGCCCAGGGGTCAGAAGATCGGAAGCGTCAGCGGGAGGCTGCCTCAGAACAGGGTAGCGGTCAGCCCAAGAGGGCCAGGTTGGAGGGCCAGAATAAAGGTTTTACCAGAGAGAGCAGACCCCAGTCTAGCGCGTCTTCGCAGTTTCGAGGGTCACAGCGGGGTAAAGAGGCATTCCCTCGGCAAGGACAGAGTTCTTCCTATGCGCCAGGTCCCCAGCAGCAGGCATGGTCGGGGCAAGAGGCGATGGCCCCTCCTCGATGTGCGACTTGTGGGAGACGCCATGTGGGACGATGCCGACGGGGCGTTTGTTATACTTGTGGTGATCCGACGCACTATGCTAGAGAGTGTCCACAGGGAGTGGGCCATACTGCTCCTGGAAATTCGGTAGCCGCGTCGTCACCTTCGATAAGAGCCCCCGAGACAGGACCTCAGACTTCTTCTGGTCGTGGTAGGGGGCGGAGGTAGAGCACCTAGTCCCGGTGCGGGACCCCCACATCGTATCTATGCACTAGGCGGGAGACCTGTGTCCCGAGGCACGCGCAGATGCACCACCGAGGTAATTTAAATTCTGCAGTTGATTGTTTTAATCGATGGATGATTTATACGCACTGTCTACTTAAAGAACCTTCCCCCAAAGTACTTGTAAGACCTATAAGGCTAATTTAACATTCGAGGACGAATGTCTTAAAGGGGGAGGATGTTACATCCCGTGTTTTTGTGCATTCGGAAAATTTGGGCATAATTGTGATTTGTAAGAATAAGGCTATGCTTTGATTTTTATGTGGTGTGTATGTCGTTACTTATGGAAATATTGACACGAGAACATTGGAGAGGCCAAGGGCAAAAATTGAAATCTCGGAAATTTGTTTCGGGAATTTGCAAAATACGATTCCTAGCCAATTGGGCTCAAAAAAAAAAAAAAAAAAATTGAGGCCCAAAACATCAAGGGTGGCCGGCCAACATATAAGGCCCAAGACCATGTCATGTGCCAACCATGTGATGAATTAATCATAGGATATATTCATGATTATCATTAGAAACTTCAAGAAAGATTGAGAAAAAAAAAGAAGAAGGCTACGGCTAAGAGGAGAAAGAAGAGAAAAGAAAAGAAAAAAATTCTTGGAGCTTCAATCTTGACTCAAAAATCTTGTTCTTCGCGAATTCTTAACAAGCTTGAGGTGCTCTACGACATAGTATAATTGGTTTGGAGAAAGAACTCCGTTGGCGGAAAGTTGAAAATTCAAGAAAAAGGTAAGATTCTTGTGTTTTAAGTTATGGAATGAATTTATATGTTATGATGATTAGAATTCGACGAGAATTATGAAAGTATAACGTGTGTATGCATGGCGTGTGTGTGTGTGAATGATGGATGTGGCCGTGAGCCTTGTGGTGTGGAGAAGAGGTGAACTTGATTTTATTTAACATGTTAATTGTATTGTTGTGACTTTTGTGACGTAAGTAAAGGCTTAGCGACTTGAGTTGGCGTTGGAATGGCATGTATGTTGCTATGGAAAATTTTATGATTTTATATGATTTTTATATAATGATGGAAGCGATGGTCTAAGGTGTGAATTAATGTTGTTGTGAATGAATTTGGAAGATGTCAATGCAATTTTGTAATTTTGATGCAATTGCGGAAAGTTGGGATGGATTATGGTTTTATGGAAAACTTGCGCATTTAGAAAAGTAATGAGGAATATGTTGACATATATATGAATGGTCTTGAATTAGTGAATAAGTATGAGAGCATTGATATTAGCTTGGAATCGTGAAATTGGAATGGAAGTTATTGCGTTATGAAGGAAGTAGTGCTAACTATGCTAGAATGCGTTTTAATTTGATTGTTGATATTGTTGATGTTGTTGTTGGGTTGGTTGTTGTTATTTTGAGCCGAGTTGAATCTCGGGGATGCTATATTTATAGGGGAAGTCTTTGCCGAAATTTCGGTAGCCAAATAGAAACCAAGATTTAAATGCTAACTCTCATGAATAGTAACTGGTAAAGGTGACCATTTGCAGATTCTGGACGAAACGGGAATTGAGCTCAAGCGAGCATAAGGCACCCGTAAGGTATGTAAAGCTATTCCTTCCCTCCTTTTGGCATGTCCTAGGTATACTAGGCTTGAATTTAAGCCTCGGGGGTTATTCTGTTCGTCGAAATCCAATTCTGAAATGGAGCACTATTCATTCAGTGCAATTGAACTAGTATCCTCCTAACTTGTTGGAAAAATGCTCAAACGTCCGTAACTTGCCGGAATGTAATCGAATTGCCTTGAATCTTCCATAAATGACTCTATTAAGTGATATTTTATAAAACTTTTCAAAACCACTCCGAAGGGAGTGTGATATTTTCTAAAGCTTCCTTAAAACCACTCCGAAGGGGGGTGTGATATATTATTTTCTAAGGCTTTTCCAAAACCACTCCGAAGGGGGTGTGTACAAAACCATTCCGAAGGGAGTGTGATATTTTATAAGACTTTTCAAAAACCACTCCGAAGGGGGTGCGATATTTTATTATTATTATTACTATTATGCCCGAAGGGGCCATCGTTATTATTATGCCGGAAGCGGCAATGCCCGGGGGGCCATCTTTATTATTATGCCGGAAGCGGCAATGCCCGAAGGGGCTATCTTCATTATTATGCCGGAAGCGGCAATGCCCGAAGGGGCCATTATTGATATCGAGCCGGAAGCGGCTGCCCGATGGGGCTATTATTAGGGGCTATTATTGTTATTGTTATTGTTATTATTATTTTGCCGGAAGCGGCACGTGTGATGTCTTGTATTACTTATTCTGGATTTGTTAGTTGGATTGCGATTATTTACTTAAGGCTTGTTTGCGACTCTGTACATCTGCTTATGTCTTCTCTTAAGCGAAGGTTGCAGGTATTGGGTCGTATGTGATTTCTTCCCTTTTTAAATTGCACGGTGGTTATTGTTTATTTATTTTCGCTTTACATATTCAGTACATATTCCGTACTGACCCCCTTTCTTCGGGGGGCTGCGTTTCATGCCCGCGAGTTCGGGGACGCGACCGGTGACTCACCGCTAGCTTAGGGAAGGCCGGTATTGAGAGTCGACGCCTTCTCTTGCTCGGAGGTCTGTTCTGTTTTGGTATAATGTTGTGTATATATTTGCAGGTCATACTCTTTAGAAGTCTGCGAACAGTGTGGGAGTCATGGTTACTGTTTGGCCATGTCGGCCATTATTTTGTTGTACAGAAATGGCGGAGGCCCTTTTGACTCGCCTTGTTTTATGCCGTATGTATGTACATATCATGTTTTGAGGTGCCTTGAGCCACGTGTCGATTTTGGTATTTCATTTACAATTTTCAATTCTCGTTTTAAAAAAAAAAAATTTGAGTCGACGTTTAAGGGTTCGCTCGACTCTGACGAGGGTCGGGTGCCCGTCACGCCGAAGATTGGGGTGTGATTACAGGTATATTATTAGTTTTCTCTCGAGCTGTATATGCATTGATAGATCCAGGCTCCACTTTATTATATATTTCTCCCCTTGTTGCTAATAAAATTTGGATAAAACCTGAACCGATAGAACCATTTGAAGTAGCTACACCGGTAGGGGATTCTGTTATAGCCAGGCAGGTATATAGAGATTGCTCGGTAATTATCTGTGGCCGCTACACTAGAGTAGATCTGATAGAGCTAGATATGACTGCGTTCGACGTTATTATGGGTATGGATTGGCTAGCTTCTTGTTATGCTAATGTTGATTGTCAAAAGAAGATAGTCCGTTTCTAATTTCCAGGGGAACCAGTTATAGAGTGGGCAGGTAATACAGCATCACCGAGGGGTAAGTTTATTTCATACCTCAAGGCAAGAAAAATGATCAGAAAAGGCTATATTTATCATCTGGTTCGTGTGCATGATCTAAAAGCAGAAGCACCGACTATTCAGTCAGTCCCAGTGGTTAATGAATTCCCAGATGTATTCCCAGATGAGCTTCCAGGTCTTCCTCCTGAACGGGAGATAGAGTTCACGATAGATGTGCTGCCAGACACTCAGCCTATATCTATTCCTCCGTACAGAATGGCACCGGCAGAATTGAAGGAATTGAAGGAGCAGCTGAGGGATTTATTAGAGAAGGGCTTCATTAGACCGAGCACCTCACCCTGGGGAGCGCCGGTATTGTTCGTGAGAAAGAAAGATGGGTCACTGCGGATGTGTATTGATTACCGGCAGCTGAATAAGGTAACCATAAAGAATAAATACCCCCTCCCCAGGATTGATGATTTGTTTGACCAGTTGCAGGGTGCTAAATGTTTTTCGAAGATAGACCTGCGGTCAGGCTACCACCAGGTGCGAGTACGAGAGGCAGATATTCCAAAGACAGCATTCAGGACCCGGTATGGGCATTATGAATTCAGAGTGATGTCTTTTGGGCTAACAAATGCTCCAGCGGTATTTATGGATCTAATGAATCGGGTATTCAGACCGTTCTTAGATATGTTCGTGATTGTATTTATTGACGACATTCTGGTCTATTCACGGTCAGAAGAGTAGCACGCAGATCATCTGAGGATGGTACTTGGGGTACTCCGGCACCAGAAATTATATGCTAAGTTCTCCAAATGTGAATTCTGGCTGACTTCAGTCGCATTCTTGGGGCATATTATTGGAGCTGACGGCATCCGAGTTGATACACAGAAGATTGAGGCCGTAAAGAATTGGCCTAGACCCACGACACCTACGGAGGTACGCAATTTTCTGGGGTTAGCTGGATATTACCGGAGGTTTGTGGAGAAGTTTACTTCGATTTCAGCGCCTTTAACAAGGCTAACTCAGAAGGGAGCCAAGTTCCAGTGGACTGATGCCTGCGAACGAAGCTTCCAATTGCTGAAAGAGAAGCTGACTACGGCTCCAGTTCTGGCTCTTCCGGAGGGACCAGATGGGTATGTGATTTATTGTGATTCTTTCGGTGTTGGGCTAGGTTGTGTATTAATGCAGCACGGCAGAATTATAGCCTATGCCTCCCGGCAGCTCAGAAAGCACGAAAGAAATTATCCCACTCATGATCTGGAGCTAGCAGCAGTAATTCATGCTCTGAAGATATGGAGACATTATCTATATGGCATTCATGTTGATATTTATACAGATCACAAAAGCCTCCAGTATATCTTTAAGCAGAAGGAGCTGAATTTGCGGCAGAGGAGGTGGCTAGAGTTGCTGAAAGATTATGATGTCGATATTTTATATCATCCTGGGAAAGCCAATGTTGTAGCAGATGCACTCAGCCGTAAGTCTATGGGCAGCCTAGTAGACGTGCCATCAGAAAAGAAAGAAATGGTTCGTGAAATTCATCAGCTAGCAAGTCTTGGAGTCCGTCTGGCCGATTCTGGAGGTACTGGGATTTCTGTCCGAGAAGTTGCTGAATCCTCTATTCTGGAAGAAATAAAGCGACACCAATATGAGGATCCTATTCTGGTACAGTATAGGAACGCAGCCCGTGAAAAGAAGAAGACCCCGTTCGAGATTACACCTGATGGAGTACTATTACACAGGGACAGATTATGCGTACCTGAGGTTGCAGGGCTATGGCGACAGGTTATGGGCGAGGCACATTATGCCCGTTATTCTGTTCATCCGGGAGCCACAAAAATGTATCATGACCTCAGATGTCTGTACTGGTGGGATGGCATGAAAAAGGACATAGCAGAGTTCGTTGCTCAGTGCCCAAATTGCCAGCAGGTTAAGATCGAGCACCAGAAGCCCGGTGGACTATTGCAGGAAATGGAGATTCCGAATTGGAAGTGGGAGATAATTAACATGGACTTCATTACGGGTTTACCTCGCACTCCACGGAAGTATGACTCCATATGGGTTATCGTTGATCGGCTGACAAAATCAGCCCATTTCCTCCCAGTCAGGACCACCTATTCAGCTGAGGATTATGCCAGATTATATATTAAGGAGATAGTAAGACTTCACGGAGTTCCCATATCTATTATCTCCGACAGAGGTGCCCAGTTTACAGCTAATTTCTGGAGATCATTTCAGGAAGGATTGGGGACCCAGGTGAGTCTTAGTACAGCATTTCATCCTCAGTCTGACGGACAGGCCGAGCGTACTATTCAGACGCTAGAAGATATGTTGCGGGCCTGTGTTATTGATTTCAGAGGTAGCTGGGATGATCACTTGCCACTGGTTGAGTTTGCTTATAATAATAGCTACCACTCTAGTATCCAGATGGCACCGTATGAGGCCCTGTATGGCAGAAAATGCAGGTCACCGATTGGCTAGTTCGATGTTGGCGAAACGAAATTAATTAGTCCAGACATGATCCAGCAAGCGGTTGACAAAGTGAAGCTTATTCGGGAAAGATTATTAGCGGCCAGAGTCGACAGAAATCGTATACAGATAATCGACGTCGGCATTTGGAGTTCCAGGTTGGTGATTGGGTATTCCTGAAAGTATCACCTATGAAAGGTGTCATGAGATTCGGCAAAAGGGGGAAGCTCAGTCCGAGGTATATTGGGCCGTATCAGATTATCCGAAGAATAAGCAAGGTCGCCTATGAATTAGATCTACCAGCTGATTTGGGAGCAGTGCATCCGGTATTTCACGTATCTATGCTTCGCAAATGCATTGGTGACCCTTCCAGAATATTTCCCATAGATGATATCCAGGTCACAGAGGAGCTATCCTATGAAGAGCAGCCTATAGCCATATTGGATCGTCAAGTAAGAAGGTTGCGGAATAAAGATGTGGCTTCCGTTAAGGTGTTATGGCGGAACAATAACCGGGAGGAAATGACCTGGGAATCTGGGAAGGAGATGAAGAAGAAGTATCCTCACTTATTTTCGGTGCCTACAGGTAATTTAAATTCCTTACTTGACTATGTTTATCAATGAATGAATTGTGTGTGATAGCTATAAAAAAAACTCCCTCGAACTGTTTGTAAGACCCGTAGGGTTAGTTTAACATTCGAGAACGAATGTTCTAAAGGGGGAAAGGATGTTATATCCCGTATTTTGTGCAATGGGACAATCCGAGTTAACCACGATTTCGTTTAAGACATAAGTTGCTTATGATTTTGTAGTATGGAATATTAAGAAAATTTGGGGTCAAAAGTGATTTTTGGAAAGAAATTAGTTCATGAAAAGGAAAAAAAAAAGAAGAGAAAAAGGGGCCATGTGGCCGGCCACCTTGGTGTGGGCCAAGGGCCACATGGATGGCTAATATATGTACATGAAAGATGACTTAGTCATCTTATTCATCACTTTCATCCCTTAAGGAAAAATCAAGAAGCTTGGAGAAGCAAGAACAAGGGCCATTCGGCCATAGCTCCAAAAATTCAAGACCAAGAAATAGCCATAAAAAAAATTTATTTCTTCTAGCAAATCAACTAATTGAATGGTCCTTATTAACGTGGGAGTGTTGTTGGGATCAATAGACCTCTCGTTTTCATCATTCACAACCTTAGCTAAGTTGTGAAGTTGTGAAGAAAGGTAAGGTTTAATCTTGTTTTTGTATGTTATGGATGGTTTATGTATGTCGTAGTATGTGAATATGGATGAAATTCATGAAAAATTGCATGGGGAAGTGAAGCCGTGTGCATGGCTTGTAGCCGTGCATATGTAGTGTTGTGCGGGAGTAATGGATTAAATTCTATTTATCATGTTTGGTTATTGTTGTAGTGTGTTGAAATGGATGAGAATTATCAATATGTGTGTGTGTAGGGATGGCTGAATATAGGTCATGTTATATGACAAAGAATGGATCAATTCTATTTAGTGTTTTAGTTGTTGTTGTTGTGAGTTCTATAATGAAATATGAGAGTTTAATGATCTAAGTTAAAGTTGTAATTGATGTGGGACGTTTGGCACCTTAATGTGATTCTTATGTAATTTTTGTATTTATGGAAATGACATTGTTAAAGTGTGGATTGTTGGTGTAATTCATGAATTTGGGAGAGAGGAATGGGTGTTGTGTTGTTCTCGGGTTTGGGGTGATTTTCGGGTGAGTTGAAGTATTGGTTGGGTTGTTTGAAATATTGTGTGAATTGTTTAAAGTGTTCTTGAATATTGTTTGAATGGTTTCGGATTAGTAATTAAGAGTATGAGCGTTGATATTGGTTTGAATGTAAGTAGTTGAATTGAATATAATGAACGTTGTTGAATTATGTAGAAAAGGGCTACTAACGTTAGAATGCGTTTTGAATTGACTATTGATGTTGTTAGTTTGGTTGTTGGTATTGTTGTTGATGAATTTGGCCGAGTTGAATTCTCGGGGTTGTTGTATTTATAGGGGAAATGCTGCCCAAATTTTCAGAGTTTGGTGTTCGTTTGGAATCGGGTTCCTAAATGCTTTTAGCTAATGTTTGATATTTAATGACGTGTTGTAGATCTGGGGAAGTCCGCGACGTAAGTCTGGATTAGCTTCGAGAGCAGACGAGGTATGTAAAGCCTAACCTTTCGTTCTTTTGGCATGTGCTAGTGTTAAGTAGGCTATGATACGAGCCTCGGGGTAACTCCACTCTTAAGATCCGAGCTTGTAAACGATTCTTATTCGCTTCCAAAGATTTACGCTCTTAATGTAGTCAAACTAAGGCACTTATGTTTTCATATGATTGAATTTCAAAAGTTATATAAAGAATTTTGTTCCTAAAAGACTCCGTAACTACGAACGACCGTAACTTTCGTAGACGAGCTCGAATCGCCCTAAAACGTTCATAGGAGATTCCATAAGGCATAATATCCCCCAACTTTCATAGGCGGGCTCGGATGGGGTTGATACCCGACCGTGGGGCCCGAGACTTTTCTATGTTTGTTTCTGGCGACTTTCGGAAAGGACTTAGTATGACTATCGCCTTAACTCCCGAGTATGGATTACATACTTATCTATTGAGTTTATGATAATTATTTTTATGCATACGGTTACGCACGACTCTGCTCGTGCATATGGTGGTTACATCTTTCGCCGAGTCCCGGGCCGATTATGTTTCGTGCACACTATGTTATATTCCGGAGTATGATGTGTCCGGTTCGCCGAGCCCCTCGCCAGAAGGCCGGGTACCGTGTATATTTGGTGTTATGATGTGCTATGGCGTTATGATGTGTTATGTGATATGTCGGGTTTCGAAGATATGAAATCTTCTGGAGTATGATGTGTTATGGCGCCAATGACAGGCGGGCGACCATAGTTCCTGAGCCCCATGCATGACTTGTGTTTTGAAACTAAATAATTTGACATTTTGCATATTGTACTTACTTTCTGTATCTCTTGTTTCGATTATGATTCTGTTACTGTATTTCTTGCTTTGCATACTCAGTACATATTTCGTACTGACCCCCTTTCTTCGGGGGCTGCGTTTCATGCCCGCAGGTACAGACGCCCGGCTTGGTGATCCGCCAGTCTAGGACACCTATTCCGCTATCCAGGAGTGCTCCTTTGTCCGGAGCCTACATTTTGGTATATATATTCTTCCGTTGCATATGTATATACTTATTCAGGGGTACGGCGGGGCCCTGTCCCGTCATATGATTCTGTTGTTCTGTTTAGAGGTCTGTAGACATGTATGTGGGTTATAGTTATGTCTGTACAGTTATGTTCGTGTGATATATGTTTTGGGCGGTCCCAGTCGCCGTGGCAGCCTTGTCGGCTTGCGTTTGTACACATTTTGGGACTTTGTGCTTTATGATAGCCTTCGTTTCGCTTCCGTATGATATATGTTTGTTCATATGCGACTATTTGGGACTACGTGTGATCTTTGTATATGTAAGAGCTATTTGTAAGCTAATTCCGATTAATGGGTGTGTATGAGTGTCCAGCTTGGGCACTAGTCGCGGCCTACGAGGTTGGGTCGTGACATCAAAGACACTTATGTTGTGCTATAAGAGAATCGAAAGGCAGTAAGGCTTTCCGTAGCCCTATGCTTTTGTGAAGCATTGTAAGATTTGAGGGCAAAAAGCTAAAGGAAATGTTGTGGCAAGGGCCCAAGGATTTAGTTTAAACTCGAATTACGAGTTGCCATAAGTATAGCAAGATCGCGAAGGATAGTGCAGGACCATTTCGTATATACATAACCATTATATTCACTAGCGACAAAGTCATGTGGGGTGAGCACTCGGAATGTAAATGGTAAAGGGTGACAAAGACATAAGGATTAATGACGCTGACCATTGAACCGCAAGGAGCTCAGTTACTGCTACCTCCTAGAGGTCACTCCAGAAGGGATAAGGTCATAAGTGAATCCCGATACAGTATGTCACTCTCAGACTGACGGACAAACCGAGCGTGCTATTCAGACGTTAAGGGATATGTTGCGGGCCTGCGTTGATGATTTTCGAGGAAACTGAGAGGACCATTTGCCGCTTGTGAGTTTGAGTATAACAATAGCTACCATCCTAGCATCCAGATAACCGTATGAGACTTCGTGTGACAGAAAGTGCGGGTCACCGATTGGCTAATTCGCTGTTGGCAAAACTAAGTTCATTGGCCGAATAAGATTTAGCAAATTATTGATAAGGTGAAGCTCATTCAGGAAAGGTCTTCGGCAGCCAGAGTCGACAGAAGTCATATGCAAATAATCGACGTCGCCATTTGGAGTTCCCAAATTAGCGATTGAGTATTTATGGAAGTGTCACTCATGAAGGGTGTTACGAGATTCAGCAGAAAAGAGAATTCAGCAGAAAAGAGAAGCTAAGCCCGAGGTACATTGGACCTACTGTCTGATTTGGAAGCACTGTATCCAGTCTTCCACAGGTCAACGCTTCGTAAAGGTATAGGCAATCCCTCCAGAGCATTTTCCCCATAGATGATATCCAGGTAACAAAGGAGTTATCCTATGAGGAACAGCCTGTAGCCATACTGGATCGGCAGGTGGGAAGGTTGTGTACTAAAGATGTGGTTTCCGTTAAGGTAGTGTGGCGAAACAATAATAGGGAAGAGATGAATAATGAGTATCCCTATGTATTTACTGTACCTACAAGTCGTCTAAACGTCTTAACGGATTATGTTGATTGATGAACAAATCGTATGTGACACCTAAAAGAGACTCCCCCGAAATGCCTGTAAGACCCCGTAAGGCTAGTTTAACATTCGAGGACGAATGTTCTAAAGGGAGGGAGGATGTTATATCCCGTATTTTGCACATTGGGACAATCCGAGTTAACCACGATAAGTTAGGGACAAGACTAGTCCGGGATATGAAGTCGAGACTTTTAACCACGATCTTGTTTTAAGACATAAGTTGCTATGATTTGTGGCATGGAGTATTAAGGAAGTTTGGGGGTTAAAAGTGAATTAGTAGAAAAATTAATATTTCATGAATTAAGGGGGCATGTGGCCGGCCACATGGAGTGTGGGCCATGGCCACATGGATGGTTAATATATGCATATTAAGATGACTAAGTAGTCATCTTTTCCATCTTCCACACTCAAGAAAAATCAAGAAACTTGGAGAGCACAAGTTGAAGGCCATTCGGCCATGGAGAGGAAAAATGGAGGTCTAAAAATAGACATCAAAAAATTTATTTCTTCTACCTTTTCTACTAATTGGAAGGTCCTAATCGACATGTAGTAGTTGTTGGAGCAATTAAACCGTTCGTTGTTGCAATTCACCAAGCCTAGCCGAGAGAAGAAGTGGGGTGAAGAAGGTAAGGTTCAATCTTTATTTTCATATGTTATGCATGGTCTATGTGTGTTGTAGTGTGTGGAAATGAATGAAATTCATAAAATATGGCATGTTGAAGTTGGGCCGTGTAGGTGTGGGTTATGTTGGAGTGGTGAACTAATTTTTATTTAATATTTTGGTTGTTGTTGATATGGATTCCATAATGAAAATGATGGTTTAATGATTTAAACGGAAGTTGGAGTCGTTTGTAGGTTGTTGGAGAAGGTAATGTGATTTTATTATAGTTTCTTGTATCATTGAGGTTAATGTTGTTAATGTGTGGATTATTGAGGTAGTTTATGAATTTGGAAGAAAGAAATGTGTTGTTAGTGTTCCTATGGAAATTGGAAGGTTTCGGATTTGGGGTAGGTTGGTTGAGTAGTTTTGAATATTGTGTGGATTGTTTGAAATGTTCTTGAGTTTTGTTTGAATGGTTTCGGATTGGTATTTGAATGTATGAGCATTGGCGTTGGCTTAATTGTATATGGTTAATTTGAACGTAAATGGAATGTTGTCGAATTATGTAGAAAAGAGTTATTGATGTTAGAATGCGTTTTGAATTGATTACTGACGTTGTTAGTTTGGTTGTTGGTACTGTTGTTGAGGAATTTGGCCGAGTTGAATTCTCGGGGTTGTTGCATTTACAGGGGAAATGCTGCCCAAATTTCGTAGATAAAGTGCTAGCTTAGAATTGGATTCTAAGCGCTTATGACTAACGTTTGGTATTTAACGATGTTATTGTAGATTTTGGGAAGCCAAGACTTAAATTCGGATTAGCTTAGGAAGCGGACGAGGTATGTAAAGCTTAATCTTTCTTTCTTTTGGCATGTCTTAGTTATAAGTAGGCTGTGCTACGAGCCTCGGAATAACTCTATTCTTGCGATCCGAGTATGTTTACGATTCTTATTCACTTTTTCAACGTTGGCATTCGTAAGGTAATTGAATAATGATCCTTATGTCTTTGGAATAATTGGTTTTCAAATGTTGCACAAAAAGTTTTGTTCCTAAATGGTCCTATGTCGAAAAAGAGCCGTAACTTTCGTAGACAGAATCGGATCGCCTCGATATGCTCGTAGAAGGCTCTGTAGCATATAATGACTATACCTTCCATAGGCGGGCTCGGATTGGGTTGACGCTCGTCCGTGGGTCCCGCGACTTTCCTTTGTATAGTTCTAACGGCTATTGAAAGAACTTAGCATGACTATCGTCTTAACCCTCGAGCGTCGATTACTTACTTACCTACCGAGTTTGTAATGATGATTATGTTCTTGATTTCTATAAGCTACTTCATATGGTTTTGGAACGTATCCATGATTTCTAAAGTTATATTTGATATATTCCCGAGTGACATTTGGGGGAAACTTGATTTGACTATTCTCTTGGTTTTAAATGATAGTTCGTTTTGACTATTTCATGAGGTTTTTGAAAAATATTTTAAACTGCATATAGTCTCCCACGACTCTGCTCGTGCATATGGTTGTTATATCCTTCGCCGAGTCCCGGGCCGGTTATGTTATCGTGCGCACTATGTTATATTCCGGAGTATGATGTGTCCGGTTAGCCGAGCCCCTCGCTAGAGGGCCGGGTACCGTGTATATTTGGTGTTATGATGTGTTATGGCGTTATGATGTGTTATGTGATATGTCGGGTTACGGAGATTTGAAACCTTCCGGAGTATGATGTGTTATGGCGCCAATGACAGGCGGGCGACCATATTCTAAGAGCCCCATGCATGATTTGTGTTTTTATGAGTAAGCAGTTTGATAATCTGGATATTGCATTTACTTTCTGTATTTCTGGTTTTGACTATGATCCTGTTTACTATATTTCATGCTTTGCTTACTCAGTACATATTCCGTACTGACCCCCTTTCTTCGGGGGCTGCGTTTCATGCCGCGCAGTACGATACTTATTTGGATGATCCACCAGCCTTAGGATTCCCGTTCACTGCCTTGGAGCGCTCCC
Organism: Lycium ferocissimum; assembly: GCF_029784015.1. Taxonomy (NCBI): domain Eukaryota; kingdom Viridiplantae; phylum Streptophyta; class Magnoliopsida; order Solanales; family Solanaceae; genus Lycium; species Lycium ferocissimum. The sequence goes on from NC_081345.1 coordinate 13,607,927, forward strand.
TCGTTCGGAGCCTATACTTTGATCCGCATTGCTATCGTTATATATATATATGTATATGTTTATTCACGGGTAAGGCGGGGCCCTGTCCCGTCATATGATTTTGTTATGATCCTTAGAGGTCTGTAGACATATATGTGTGGGTTATGGGTAGTTACTGTTCAGTTGTGTCCGTGTGATTTGTGTGTTGAACGTCCCCCTTGCATTATGATAGCCTCACCGGCTTATATGTGATATCGTCTGTTGTGAGATGTGATTATGATCTGTATATACATTTGTGACAGCTTTGGGGTGACGCCTCACCTTTCTGTTTGTATATGCTATTTGTATACTGTATAAGTTATTCGTATGCTATTTTTGATTAATGGGTGTGTACAGGTGCCCAGTTCGGGCACTAGTCGCGGCCTACGGGGTTGGGTCGTGACAATAACGACTAATACCATATGCAAATTCAATCCATGCTAACTCGTTATTCAAATTTTCTTCGAGGTTCTAGTATACATGCTCATAACATATCCTCGGACGTCGGAAAAGTGTATTCTACTTATCCACTTATCTCAAGGTGGGAAGGAATACTGGAGTAATCTATATTCTTTAGGTTTCTCTATATATACTAATCCTCATGTGCTAATAAAGAACTGAACATCTTAATCGGGTAACCAAAGCTAATAGATAATCAATAATTCAATGTTGATCATTTTCTGAACATTCTATACCTGGAATTTTCATATCATCATCACACACATTTGTATCATCAATTAATCGCATTCCTCCGAATATTTCATTTTCATTTTAGTCCTTCTCAATTGGTAACTCCACTCCTCTCCATCGATAAGATGTTGCTAGATTCTAGCTCGAATGATTTTGCCTTTAAGGCTTCCCTGTACAATGCTCTCCTAACTATTCTGTGATCTTTGGAACTTTGTATCCACACAACTAGTTCGCGGTGGCTACTTCACTTAACTTTTATCTTAGTCTACTATCTACTTCAAATACCATCATACTCAATCCTTCTCTGCTTCTTCATTTCTGAACTTCTTATTACACTCTTATCTTGAATTTCTGAGTAATTTCTTCCTTAGTGTACTCCTTTTCAATCTTTACTTAGTCATGCACATGACTGACTGGTTATGTTTATCATTGAATTGTTATTTCATCTTATCGACCTGCAAGTGTAATATCCCTTTAAGGTGTTTTCCAATTCCTTTATTACCATATTTTCATCTTTTAACAAGGCCTACTTCTGATCCAATACTTGTCTGTCTCATCTTCCTCCCTTAGGGTGTTAGCCCATTATTCTATATTTAACATCCCATTAGTTCTTCTTTTTCTTGCAAGTACATACTCTCAGCAAATTCGTAACCAATCTTAGTCATGACTATTCGCCGTCTAAATTTATCTGGTTGGTTGCACATATTTGTAACGAGTCACGTATTCTCATAGACGTACTGAGCCTGGATGGGCCTAAGCTTTCATCAAAGGATCTTCATAATTTCTTTCATGTGCTTCGAAGATCACCTTTCTCCTATTATTCGCTTTCCCCATTTCATCACCGTGATGGTATCTAGTGCCAATTTTATTCTCAAAATCTGCCCTGATTGTTAATGTTCCTCCTTCTCTTTGCCACATAAACACTCGGTCTTTAGACAAACCTCTTTTAAACTACAAATTCATCTTCTTATTGAAGGGTACGTTTTATATCAATTCGCAACTTCCAGCTCATTCATCTACCATTACATAACCAATTCCTTCAAAGCGTCGTTCACATCCTTCATTAGCTATTCAGCCTTATAGTACTAACTCAATAATCTTGTGAAGAGCACTCTTGAAAAAAAATCTTTCTGTACCTTAGTCCTAATTTCATCTTACATCCACAGCCGTATACTCGTACCTCCATGCAACATCCTTGCCAATATACTTTATATGATAAAAGGCCCTTATCGATATCTAGCTCTTTTAACACGCACATCGTTCCCCTACCTCTTCTACCCCTTTGTACTCATGAATTATTAGTTTATTTATACTCAAGGGTCATGCATAAATATATACTTATCCCTTCCACTTCTCACTTCAAGAAGGAGTTACAACTCCCATCTAATCATACTGACGTCTTATTAATAAAACCTTTTGAAAGGTTTAACCAACTCAAGTTTCATCCCCGTCCAACCAGCAATATAAAGAGTAACATATAACAATGTAGAATTCAAATCAATCAACGCATATACATTATGAGGGAATATTGACAATATACCTATAAAAACATCGGGGGAGGACTCAAGATCCTGTGCCCAGCTAGTGCATAGATACGGTTTTGAGGGCTGCTCTAACTAGATGCTCCCCCTTTACCACTACCACGTCTTACTGGCACCTGCGAACCTTGCCCCATAGGGCGTACGGATGATGAAGAACCAACTACTGATCCTATGGGCTGAGCCTTATCTCTGTCATTCCTCAATAGACAATCACGCATCATATGACCAACCCGATCGCAGGCATAACAAGCACCTGAACCTAAGCGACATTGTCCAGAATGTGGCCTACCACACTGAGCACATCGGGGTAAAGATAGTTTCACCCGGCCTGAATCATCCCTATACTGGAAACCCAAAACTTTGGAGCTCTGGCCCGATCCAGAATAGATAAGACGATCAAATCTCTTGCTCGCAAATCGAGAAGGCACACTGGCCACTGATTGGCCTGAATACCTGGAATACTGCGGTCCCTATCCCCTTCTGAACTCACTAGCAGCACCGGAAGATCTGGCCCTCTTATTATACCCTTTATCAGAATCACGCTCTCCCATTTGCGGCTGCTGCTGTTCCTCCAGATTCTGAGCATGGGCCTGAATACGAGCAATATCCATCCCGTCCTAGAGCAAGGCTGTCAAGCACTCCTTAATCAAATGTGGCCCCAGCCCACTCATGAATCGGTGTACACGGTCTCCCATGTCGGCTACCATGGCTGGGGCATACCTAGCCAAAGAATTAAAGCGGAGTCTATATTCTCGAGCGCTCATACTCCCTTTCCAAAGATTCAAAAACTTATCAGCTCGGGCCCGTCGAACCTCCGGTGGTAAATAATGTCAAAGGAAGGCATCCACGAACTCTTGCTATACTAGAAAAAGTGCATTTGTCCCTCGCGAAGACATCCAAGTGTTGTACCAATGGACGGCCACATCCCGCAATATATAAGAAGCCAATTCTACTGACTCAATATCAGAAGTGTGTATTATCCGTAGCTTCCTCAGCATCTCATCTATAAAGCCCTGCGGGTCTTTATCCGGCTTCGACCCGTAGAATTCTACAGAACTTAGACTAATAAAATTACGGGCTCTTGCACTGACCGCTCTATCACCTTAGCCCGCACCTTGCCACTGGGCCTGAGCGGTGACTAACTAAATTAGTAACTGAATAGCCTCGCTCATCTGCTGACCCTCGGTATCTGGCGAAGGTACTGGGGGTACTGGAGCTGGAGCTGAGGCTCCTTCATGCTCCTCTGAAATGGGTGGGGGAGGAGAGGTCCGAGATGGAACCTCGTTATGAGACTCACCCTCTTCTATCTCTACCGGTGGCTCCTATTCAGTCCTTCCTCCGGCCACCGTCTTGCCCTTCTGGACCGCGATAGCTTTCCTCTTCATAGGCATTACTGAAATCATAACACATGATTAGTAAAAGGGGAACCTGATAACATGGCTCTATCACACGATCTAAGATTAGAAGGAAGGGTCAATCATTCCTAAATGCCCTGCAGCCTCCTGCTTATAAGTGTGGCGTGCTTCACACCCATAAACAGGACTCTACTGGACACGGCTCGTAGACACACCCTAGGATGAACTGCTCTGATATCACTTTTGTCACGACCCAACTAGAGGGCCATAACGGGTACCCGGTACTAGCCAACCACACACCTCTGGTCTAACATGCCATAAGCATTTCTAGGTGGGCCACATAGACAGCTCGTGAATATCATACTTAATACAGTCATTAACAACGATGTCCATAAGCATAAGCTAACAAGAGTACCAAAATATTATACAACAATAAGAACTGTTAAAGTCAAAGAACATCTAGCTACATATATTTGTCTACGAGCCTCTAAATTGGATACATGAATCCATAAGGACGGGGCAGGACTCTGCCATACCCAAGTATATGGATACAAAAGAGTAGTACCAATAACTGCAGCTCCGAACAACTGGAGCACTTCTGAGATTCCGCTGATGGAGCTCCTAAGGATCAGATCAGTCTACTTGTCTACTTGCGGGCATGAACGCAACGTTCACAAGAGTGGACATCAGTACGAATAATGTACTGAGTATGTAAGGCATGAATAATAACATAATAAGAAATATAGAACATAACAGGAGATAAAGATAACTTGTACACCTGATTGCCTCATAAGGCGAAAACCATGCATGCTTAGCTTTCAAAAGAAAACATTTCTCATATACGTATATAAATAATAGTGCTGCGGAACGTGCATCCCGATCCATAAATATTTTATATTGTTGCGGAACATGCAGCCCGATCCAGATATCATATCATCATTATATATACAAATATATTGCTGCGGAACGAACGGCCCGATCCATTTTTTCATATATCCCTCGTCCGGGCATCCCGCGTCCGGGACTATATCATAATATACCAACTGATCAGGTGGTTATGCATATATAATGCCTCACCTTTCCCCATATCCCATATATATATATATATATATATATATATATATAAACATATATATATCATATGCATATATAATACAAGTAGCATGCATTAGAGCCCAAATAAGAGCTACAACTTTATCGGTGTAACGTAAGGTCGGTAACCTTCGATTCATATTATGGATCAATCATTATCGCTATATCTTTCCCCGAAGGAACAATTATCGTGAGGTGAGATCAACAACAATGAGTAAAATCAAGGAAATCATGAAATATACTCAACAATCTCATGATAGCATTAAAACCATAAACTTTGGAATTTCTAGACATAGGATCATCATCATTATCATCATAAAACATACTTATCTTTAGCATCATAATAACTCTAAGAATCATGAATCTCTAGCTTTTGAGAACAAGGACATTATGGAAAACTTGTATAAGCTCATAAGAAAGGAATCATGCCATTAGAAAGAAAAGGTTTAGCCTTAACATACCCTTTCGGCCGCCTTAACTTTAACTACTTAACGCTTGTCCTCCCAAGCTCAAAAATTTACATTCAAGAGAGTTCATATTATTGTTAGGCTTATCGTCATATGCTTATCTTAAGTTTTCAAATTAAACCCCTTTTGAATCTGCCGAAATTCGGGCAGCATCGCCCCTATATCTTCTACTCCCTCCAATCGTCAAAACAACTCCGAAAACACAATAAAACATCAACAATTCCATAATCAAAAGATTACATTCAAACTATACTCAATTCAATCCCAAAACTTCTTTTCATGATCAATCCATAACAATAACTTCATACAACCCCTTATATACTCGTATACGACAATTCCTTAGCATCATTATTATCCCTCATAACAAGATTATGCTCAAAACATACTAATAATTATAACTCAAGTTAATTGACAACTCAAAATATCATCAATTGCATATTTGAACTTTTCCTCCAATTTCCTTCTCCTCAAATATTAACATAATTACCAAACAAACTCATAATCATGAAACTAATATGAAATCTTACCTCAAAATTCAAGAACACTTCAATTCCATGGTTTCTCCACCTTCAAAATACTCACCCCAACATCTTCAAGAAGAGGAGATAACTGTAAACCTTACTTGGAAACCCTTAACCACTTTAATCTTCACTTTGATCCTTGGTTTGGGTTTGGAAATATGTTTGGAGAAGTTTCTAGGACTTGAGGCTATGTTAAAAATGAAATAAAAATGACCTAAAATTGTCATATAAACTTGTAGGAATATATGCGCATGTTGTGGAAGTTGGAAGAAGGTTCTAGAGGATTTGGGATAAGTTTAGAGAGGTTTGGATATTGGATGAATGTTGTAGGAAGTTCTAGATAGGTGTGGAGGTGAGAAATGGTGAGAAATTGATGAAAAATGATGAGTCAGATGACTTAAGGGGTCCAATTCAGATTTGGGCTAATGGGCCCAAATTGTTTGGCCTTTTTAAGTGGTTTCTAGAATTTTCGCGTAGGTTCGCGGGTTTCTGACAGCCCGTTTTAAAATGCCCATAACTCCCTACTCTGATGTCGTATCGATAAACGGTCTGTTGCGTTGGAAACTAGACTCGACAAACTTCATTTTAGGCTCTTGAAACACCTCACAAGTTGTAGAATCCCCTTTTTGGGAGGATGCCACTTACGAAGCAAAACCAACTATCATACCTCAACGTTCAAAAGAAATTTATTGGATAAGATATTCATAATAATTTAGTAGTGGAAAGAGGCCCATGTAAACAAGTTTCAAAAATGCATACCTAAGTGTGTCACATGGATCATGTACAAATCCCCAACAGTATGCCAAATGAAGATGCTCATGCAAATGTGATCTTCATCTAAGCTTCCAAATAGTCTACCTCAATTGGCCATCTCGGAACATCACCTACAATAGTAACAAACTATCGCTAAGCATAAAGCTTAGTGGCACATAAACTTAACTAACGTTTCATATCAAAAGGAGAAGTAGGCTATGTAAGGAGTACAACAATAAATTCTAGGAATGAGCATATCCAAAATCATTGTTAAGCACTTAACGAGGGTACCATGGTTTCAAGAGAATGAAATATCAAACAAGAACTAAATGAAGGTACAATCCTTTCAAGAGAATAAATATCATATATTAAGATAGTTCAAGATATCAAGAAGCTTTCCAAAGCAAATTCAAGAATTTCACCATTTGGTTCATTTAATCGTGAGCTATGAATCAAATATAAGTGTAAGAAGTGAGTTCAAGACATAAGCTTATCCGTTTTACAACCAAGTACATAATCAGAGAATCACCAAACCATAAAATAGTTCAAGATACTAATATTTCAAATACCAAGTGTCAAGAAAGCCTTCGAAGCTTCAAATACCAAGTGTCAAGAAAGCTTTAGAAACTTCAAATACAAGTGCCAAGAAAGCCTTTGAAGCTTCAAATACCAAGTGTCATGAAAGCTTTCGAAGCTAGTTCATGAAACGTCATTCAGTTAGTTAATTTCGCCCAACACATACGTCATTCCATCACATCAAGCACTATCAAATATCAAGAAGGACCGAAGCCCCTATCAAGAAGGACCGAAGTCCCTATCAAGAAGGACCGAAGCCCCTTTCAAGAAGGACCGAAGCCCCTATCAATAACAACCGAAGCCCCTATCAAGAAGGGTCACCACCCAATAATCAAGAGAATCAAGAGCCATGTTGAAAGTGGCTTTCCACTCATACTCGAGAATGGACAAAAATCCATCATCAAGACGAAATGCAAATCCAAAGTCAAGGTGGGCAAGATCCGAAATCAAGAAAGGTCATCACCCCATAATCAAGAATGCAATAATGCTCAAGCAATCCGTATATGTGGGCAAATTAAGTCGTCTTACAAAAATGCTTCACCTAACACCAGTGTGATTTTAGCGTATTCATAACTCAATTTACAAAATCATAATCTCAATGATAAAGTTATAATATTGAAGTGTCTCAATATATATTCTTTCTTAACCCTCAAAGCAAGTAAACAATCAAAGTAGCAACAGAATCAATATGACAACAATTTAAAGTAGATATTATTTCACCAAGATTCAAGCTTCTCATAATATATTAAACCAAATAAATTGAAAGCGAAGTTCAAGTTTAGGTGCAAATCTTGGAGCTTTAGAGCTTCTAAAGCTCACACAATCATCAAGAAGTTATAAATCCCCAAAGCAACGATCAAGTAAATATCTCAACTTCCACAGCCAATTTACCTTAGCTTGTACAAGGGTATATATATACTCAAATACACCATCAAATATCTAATTAAGTTCAATGGTTTCAGCACGTCAAAACTAAACACGATATCAGTGAAAATCACCCCGAACTAGCAAAACAGAAATTCTGAACAGCGCTACTGTCTTGTATTGTGACTCAGTTTCAAAGGGGTAAACGGCAAAAATAGACTTTGTGGCCTTAATGAAAGTTGTAGATATATGTCTTGGGTTTCAAAGAAATTTAAATCACTCCTATAGCAGTTTTTACAAAAAGATATGCTCAAAATACTAACAGTGGTACATGTAGGGTTTGCAAAATCGCAACTGCCATGACCTGCCCTGTACTTCATCATCCCTTTTCCAATAAATAAAAGCAAAACTGGGTTTTGGAGCCTAAACGAAAGTTGTAGGGCTATGAAATAGATTTATAGAACATCTTAGATCACTTAAAACTAAATTTTATACAAGGAGATATGCTGAAAACACTAACAACTATCAAATTAAAAACGTGTTGAACTTACCTTAATCGGGTGGAGTAGTTGTGGCTCAACCAAAACAAGTCTTGATGATTGATTTAGTGGATGAATATTATGAGAGGAGAGAAGCTTTGGGGTCTTATTTTGATGGAGGAAACGAAATTGGAGGTGGTGGAGAGGATAAGAGCCCCAAAAAAGGTATATATCTTACAGATAAGGATGAAAAAAAATAAAAAACAAATAATAAAAAAAAAAGGCTGCCCACTTTTATATTTATCTATCGAATCCATTTAATAATTTACTAAGATAATAATAGTAGGAGTAGTCTACATAACTACACCATAACACTTCAAGCAAGTTCCAAATATCATAAAATTCACGTCAAGAAGCGCGAAATAAAATATATTCCTACTATCAAGATATGATCAATCGAAAATTCAAGTGTTAGTTTAAAATTTTTGGGGTGTTACAAAACTCCTGATATACCAGAAGATATACCTCTCTGAAGTTGACCCAAAATTCTGTCCAAAATTCTGCTAAATTTTTTTTTCAAATTTTTGACAAACTTATTTTCTTCGAACCTTTAGACATTTGCTTAACACTTGTTAAGAGTATTCCTTAACCTTATAAGGGTTCTATGACCTATCTGAGCTTACGTTAGTTTACTTACAACGCAAACGACGCAAAAAAAATTCGAGGTGTAACACCTTAATCCAGAAAAGCCCACCTACTCCCAAATTTGCAAAATCCTTTCCTTATCCCACGCCAATTAGGCCCACGGTCCAACCATACCCTTTAGAGAGTTGTACAAAAGGTTCGAAAAACCAAGTGGATTTGTGGAGCATCCGGGGGAGTTCAAAACCTATGCCGAATGGTTAGCCATCTGACCCTTAGTCTTTGCCATTAGCTTTTTGGGAATCATGGTCTTTCCCAAATATTGATCACTAGCAATAGACAGTCGAGTCATTTTAGTTACCCATGCCATCATCTACGACATAACCTAAAAAGAAGAAATAACCTAAAAAGAAGAAACCAAATACTTCGACCTAACCCCAATTATCCTAGTCGATCTGTACCGAGCCTTGAGCCTTTATCAAAACCACTACAAATATTTCCAAGGATGTAACCCACTCCTACAATGGTTGATCCTTAAACATATGATTACTGTTAAGGGTAACCAATACCGAAGTAAGCCAGCCGAAAAGGACGGTCTCCTTAACTTTTGTCCAAACCTTGGGGACCAAACCAAGAGGAGTTGGGCATTCACCTTTTCTAGGTTGCAAGAAGAAAGTTTTCAATGGATATTCCATGACTTCATATTCGATACAATTGTGGTCAAGGGTAGGAAATGTCCATTGTTACCACTTACGGGGATTCGAAGAATTCGCCCTTATGTGCCTACCACAGTCTTAAGACAGTTTGGGAGGATTCAAATCATACCCCAAGTAGGGGGCATGGGAGATTTCATCACTGACTATGATGGGGATAGGCCACTGAAACCTTTAGAGAGCTTGCGTGACTGGAAAGGTCGCATGACTTGGGGTCTCGGTACTTTTGCTCCCGATAGGTTTCATCCTGTGTGTATGGTAGAGTATAAGGATTGGTTAAGGGCCGACTTACAAGGTAATCTCCCTTCCAGACTAGTCTCTGTAGTTATGTACAAGATAAGGATTCACAGGCCGAGATTCAAGCCCGTTTGGTTCAGAGGAGAGCTGACGATAGAGATGCCAAGTATTTGGAAAAGATTGAGCACGACCAAGCCACCATAGATAGTTTGAGGCATGAGTTAGAGTTTACTCATAACTGTTTGGTTGAGCTTGATGATCAGATGAAGAAAACTTTGGATAACGTTGCTCCATTAACTTTTACACAGAAGGGTTTTCTGATGGAGGCCACATTGACATCAGCCTATCTTCATATCCAGACTACCCTCCGAAAGGCAAAGAAGGCTAGGACTGACCGAGCTTCTTCATCAGCCATCGGAGGACACTTCCGCTGATTCATTTTATGCACTGTATTTACTTTATCCTTTTGTACCCCTTCGGGGAAGAATATTATTATTAATGAAATTTTATGATTATGGGGCAATAGTTTGACTCGAATGGTACATTCATGTTTCAAACGATTAGTATGCCTTGGTTCAAAAGGCTTAGGAATGAGATTAGTACACCTCCACTGGTATAAATTGCTTTACATGACTTATTTGTTTCATATGTTTCGTTTAAATGCTTAATTGATCTCAAGTACCGACCACTATCCCAAAGAAAAACAATGAAAACAATGTCCAGACTAAGCTTAGTGATGTTCTCAGAATCTGAAGATGGATGCAAAAAATGTATCAGAGCATGAGGTTAGGAGGGAAGGCGAGGGTTCGCTCCTTCGCAAAATTCAAGATCTCGAGAAGCAGATCTGGGCAGTTAGAGCTAAAATCAAAGAGGCCAACGAATTAATGGATTCGGCGAAAAGACTGCCCAAGGAACATGTTGAAACACAACACCAAGACAAGAATGTTTTGGACGAGGGAAAGGGGATACTTCCAGAGTACAGTCCTATAGTCGAGGAACTGGAAGAAGAGGAGATGGAGTCTGGCCCACTAGAACCCATGTGGCCATCAAGAGAGACCGCTCCCCTCATACCACCAAGCCCAAGAAGGGAGCCCGAAGAACGGGTAGAGTTTCGTCCGGCCGGCATCGCCTGAATGGTGGGCCATTGTGCTCAAAGTTGTGGCTTGCTTCTACCGTGTCTCGCCTAGGCACGTGATAAGTGAGGAATTTTTGGACAAACTTAGGAGTAAGGGAATAATTTGTGTCAGCCATGAGAGGTTGCCACCTTGCGCTCTGGCTTTCGCACATAGGAGGGATCACGCTGAACACTCATATTAGGCGTTACGACTTCACTGTCTTTAAGGACTCATATGCAAGCATTTTCTAAAAGTTGGCCAGTATTGCACTGCAGAGCTTCGACGAAACGAACCATAAAAGAGGATGTGCCTTTACCATTCCGGGGCCCTTAGGCACGACATTGAGGAGTGTAATGCTTTTAAGTTTGAGGTGGAACATTTGGTCTACACGGGCAGCATCTGGGCGTAACTCGCTCCTACCGCAGTATTAGAAATTAGGGCCTGTGGGCTGGGAGAAGGGTTGAAAGGATAAACAACCCGTTCTGACCTCAGGGGAAGGTCATCTTTTGGGTAAATTTTAGGGGATCCTATTTTTTTGTATTTAACATATATTTGTCCCCCCTCTATTTATATGTAAAAAGAACTGCACCGACCTGACGTCCCAAGGAGGGATACGCAGGAAGCCCTTATCGATCCTGGTCACGGTAGGTTGCAAGTTGGGAAGTTTTATTTTATGTAAACCAAACTATGAATGGGCTTGATTTCCCGCGGAGGGATACGTAGGCAGTCTACGTAAGACTCGGTCCCTGTATATTATAAATATTATATTCTCCCACTTAACAAAGTCGAAATACCTGAAACTCGGTACAAGAGATAAATTAAGCATTTAGGTTAAGCATATGACTATTTATGTGCTACATGTTTATCTACCAATTATGTGTGATATTCTACTTATCTTTTATTGCCTAATAGACTAACATTGTTTGCTTTTGAGTTATTCTTTTCTTAGAGAAGAGAAAGTTGATTCGTGTTCACACTGGCATACTTCAAAAGATCAAAAGCTGCAATAGCATCCCTATCCTTACAAGACAAAGGCAAAGCAAAAATGACTGGTACTTCGGAGAATGAGACTGCTCCAACTGGCACCGCTCTCAGAGATTCACCTCTTCGAGAATTACCTGGGTTCTCACCTACTGAGGACGTTATGAATATGATGTTTGAGAAAATCGCCGACCTTCAGGAAGAGGTCATGCAGAATAAAGCCGCTAATGCTGCCCTAGAAGCACCTGCTGAAACAAGAAGGCCTCTGCTGCCTTTTCCATGTCTAAGCTCACCACTACCTGATCACTTTCCCACTCAGTCCACTATAACCACCATGCCATTTACCCCGAATCCAATCACTGGAGGACATATTAGTACATCGTATCATACTCCACCAACGCTTAACACTACCCAAATTCCCAGAACCACTCACTCCGTTCCCTCTTACCCAGCACCACAAAATACCCATCCCAGCTCCACTACACAAACAAACACTGCTCCACCGCCAATCACAAAAGCCACCTACGCGCCCAGAAATCACCTTGCATACCCAACAGTTTCCTTCCACACACCAGTCACCCCAAAAACCTTCTCACCTGATCACTAAGAAATCGATCACTATGAAGAGATGGAAAAGACATGGAAGGCCGAATAGAAAAAACAGGAAGAAAGGCTGGAACGAAAGATGACCACAATGTTGGAACGATCTATGAGAACTACCCTCACTGGCACGGGCTTAAGCTATGATGATAGGTGCATGCATCCGAATTTGGACTTCCCAGAAGGTTTCAAGGTGCCTCATTTTGAATTGTTCAATGGAACAGGTAACCCCAAGGCCCATTTGCGGACTCATCGTGACCAATCGGTCGCCGTCTGAGATAATCAGGCGCTCATTATGAGACTATTTAGCCGGAGTTTGATCGGATAAGCCTCCGAGTGGTTCACAGCGCAAGACATATGCCGCTGGGTCATATGGGAAGACATGGCTGCGGCCTTCATAGAAAGATTCCATTTTAATATGGAAATAGTACCGGACCGGTACAAACTTGGAGAAGGTAAAATAGAAATCCACCGAAAACTTCCACGAATATGTAAGTAGGTGGAGAACGGAAGCCGCCCGAGTACAACCACCAATGGGCGAAGAAGAATTAGTCTCGATTTTCATCCGTTCTCAAGAAACGGATTTCTATGACCGAATGTTGTCAATGGCGGGCAGGCCATTTTCTGAACTTGTCAAAATGGGAGAGGCCATAGAGGATGGTCTCAAAACAGAACGGATCATAAGCGTAGCTGGAAAAGTTGTCGGATCATGCTTGACTGGGTTCGTAAGAAAGAAGTAGGAAGACGTGGCAAGCATCTCCCATACTCCTAGCCCTAGATCCAAAAGAAGGGAAGAATTCCAACCCTCAACGGAAGTTTATACTTCACCGCCTCCAAACACCTACATATCCACCCCATACAATATGGTGCCCGTAAGTTACGCTCAACCGACATTCTAAACACCACCCCTAAATTACCAAGCCTCACAAAGTACCTTCCAAACACCACCCCTAAATTACGCAACTCCACTGAATACTTTCCAAACACCACCACCTTACCAAGCTCCCTCGCCCGCTTACCTACCTCCATAAAATAATCCACCCGCTAATTAGCAAATGCCTACAACGCGCCATGTCAGAACTTCGAGAAAAAGCCTTCCCGTATGTTCACTCCATTAATGGAAACATGAACCAATCTGTTCAAAAAATGGAGCGCCGCTGGAATGATCCAAACGCTTCCTCCGAAGATCGTTGATCAAACCGGTTCTACTGAGTTGATCAAACATGTGCTTACCATTCCAACTGCATGGGGCACAGTACTGAGGATTGTATTAATCTAAAGTACAAGATACAAGATATGATTGACAGAAAGGAGATCATGTTCCAAACAGCTCCGCCCAATGTGAACACCAATCCTCTACCTAACCATGGCAACAACGTGATTCATATGATTGAAAGAGAAGAGGATTACGTCGCAGGTAGGCCCGTATCCGAGATTTCGTGGAAGAACTCGAGCACACAGTGGTGTCACTTTATCTATAAGAACGTCCCCAATTTAAGGTATTAATCCCTGCGTCGGTTGTTGCGCACATGGCTCAAGTATCAACGGCACCTCCCCGAAAAGAGTTTGTGGTATAAGTAGCTGCTGCTCATGGTATTACAAAGTTAGGAAGATGTTACAGTTTCGAAGATCTAGCCCAAGGGGCACCTCAAAAAAAGGGAAATCAAAAGAGAGCAATCACTGAAGGTGAAGCCGAAGACTTCTGGCGTCGAATGCAGCCAAAAGAATACTCTATTGTAGAGCACTTGAAGAAGACACCGGCCCAAATCTCGGTATTGGCACTCTTGCTAAGTTCACCCCAACACCGCTTGGCCTTGATGAAGGTATTAGAGAAGCCCACGTCCCGGCTGGGACAAGCAGCGAAAATCTGGCAGAAATAGTCGCCCATGTTATGGAGGAGCATTAGATTGCCTTCATGAAAAAGGAATTTCCCAAAGAAGGCACAGATCACAACAAGGCACAGCACATCACTGTCATGTGTCGCAATAAAATAATCACATAGGTTCTGATTCATAATAGGGATGGACTAAATGTTTGCCCCGAGTCTACTTTGGTACAGTTAGGATATGACCTCAGAAAGGTTTGCCAGAGCTGCACCAATATACTAGCATTTAACGGAGGCCGATGCGATGCCACCGAAGAAGTTGACCTTAACATCCAAATAGTACTGGAAGAGTTCGTTACTGAGTTCCAAGTTATGGAAATACCTGCCAATTATAATTTTCTTTTGGGAAGACCATGGATCCACATGGCAGGAGTTGTGCCATCTTCGCTCTATCAATCTTTGAAATTTATCTGGGAAGGCCATGAGGTGGTTATCCATAGGGAAGGAAGCATGCATAATTACCCAGATAATTCCGTGCCTATTATAGAGGCAGCACTCAAAGGAACGGACTTCCATATGACAGAGCTAGTGGGAGCTGCCCATAAGATAGACTCGCCAGAGGTCCCCATGCCTACGGGTTATAAAATAATTGCTTCAACCATGCTCCAGAATGGGTTCGAACTCGAGAAGGGTCTGGGAAAGCATTTGCATGGCATGACTGAGCCGATTCCCATTCCTCAAGACAATTTTCATTTTGGACTCGATTATGCCCCAACTAAAGATGAAATACCTACTAAGAAGAGATAGGATGTTGTGGATCTCCGTAAGCGTATTCCAGATCTGTACCAGTCATTTCCGATTAGAATGCCTATGCCAGGTGATGCAGACGAGGGGATAGGGATGCTATTCCAAGAGGTAGATTGCTCAGTAATTCTGGAAGAATGTGCAGAAGCGCCTACTATCCGAGATGTTGATCTGGGCGATAAGCTATCCAATTGGACCTCTACCCTACTCTTGGCTCTTCGGTAGAGAAATGATGAATTTAATTTCAAATGTAGAGAATCGATCGAGGCCCGATCACTCGCCTTTTTATCACTTTATGTACCTCATAATGTTTCCAAAAGCAGAAATGGTTCGATGTTGATCCGAGCCAGGACCGCAGTTTGTACTTTTAAAATTGAATCAATGAAAGCCTTGATTTCATCAAAAATGATTTTTTGCTCACTTTGCATACATTTTTTATACTAACCTTGCTTTTCCTTGAATTTTCAGTAATAAAAATAATAAAGCAACCCTGAGTGTCATGATATGTTGCGAAATGAATGAGTCGGGCAGTATAGAGGAAGAGGAGTACGAGGAATACGCCGAAGAAATAATGCTACCCGAGGGTCTCGTAGAGTAGTTAGAGAATGAACAGAAACCAAACATTAACGAAACAGAAGCAATCAATCTAGGTGACGAAGAGAACGTTAAGGAAACTAGGATAAGTGTACACCTAGAAGCACCTCAAAAGGAGGAATTGATAAGCCTGCTGAAAGAATATGTGGATATTTTCACATGGTCATACGCTGACATACCGGGAATAAGCACTAGAGTAGTGTCCCACCGATTGCCCATCAATACGGGTTTCGCTCCCGTGAAACAGAAAACCCTGCAATTCAAATTGGACCTCGGTATCCGAATCAAGGATGAGGTAGAAAAAATAAATCAAATCGAGGGTGGTAGAAGTAACCTCGTACCCCACATAGTTGGCCAACATAGTGCCGGTACCCAAAACGGACAGAAAGATATGGATATATGTGGATTATCGGGACCCAACAAAGCTAGTCCAAAGGATAACTTTCCACTCCCAAATATCCACATACTCATAGATAACTGTGCCAAGCACGAGCTATAGTCATTTGTGGATTGTTTCGTCGGCTATCACCAAATCCTAATGGACAAAGAGGATGCAGAAAAAACAACTTTCATCACTCCATAGGGAGAGTATCACTATCGAGTAATGCCATTTTGCCTCAAGAATGCCGGCGTGACCTACATGAGAGCCATGATTACTATCTTCCACGACATGATTCATAGAGAGCTGAGGTGTACGTGGATGATGTCATCATCAAGTCAAGGGAAAGTTCAGAGCATACCACACATCTGAGGAAATTCTTCGACGGGCTCCGAAAGTTCAACCTGAAACTAAACCCGGCTAAATGTGCATTTGGAGTACCGGTCAGAAAATTACTGGGATTCATAGTTAGCCGAAGGGGCATAGAGCTAGATCCAACCAAGATTAAAGCTATCCAAGAACTACCTTCACCCAAAACCAAAAAGAAAGTCATGAGTTTCCTTTGAAGACTAAACTACAGTAGACGATTCGTAGCTCAGTCCACCATCGTTGTGGAGCCTATACTTAAGCTCCTAAAGAAGGACGCACCCACAAAACGAACAGAAGAATGTCAAGAGGCATTTGATACCATTAAGAGAGACTTGGCCAATCCACCAGTCTTGGTACCTCCTAGACCCGGGAGCCCACTTTTACTATACCTGTCTATTGTTGAAAATACTTTCGGGTGTGTGTTAGGACAACACGATGAAGCGGGGAAAAAGAGCATGCCATCTACTACTTGAGTAAGAAATTCACCGCTTGCGAGGCGAGATACACACTGGTAGAGAAAACCTGCTACGCCTTGACTTGGGTGGCCCAGAAGTTGAGGCATTACTTGTCTTTGTATACCACTCACCTCATATCCAAGATGGATCCTTTGAGGTATATCTTTCGCCAGCCCATGCCCATCGGGAAATTGGCCAAAATGAAAAATGTTGTTAAGTGAGTTCGATATTGTGTACATAACACAAAAGGCCGTTAAGGATAAATTTTGGCCGACCTGCTAGCTGAAAGTCCAGTCGAGAATCATGAACCCCTTCGCACTCACTTCCCAGACGAAGGGGTACTAGCCATAGAAGATGAAATGGTGGATCCATTCACAGGTTAAATATTGTTCTTCGACGGAGCAGTCAATTATAAAGGTTCCGAAATTGGAGCGATTTTAATATCAGAAAATGGCAATACCACCTAATGGCAGCAAAGCTCAAATTCCAATGTACCAATAACATTGCCGAATACAAAGCTTCCATTCTAAGCCTCAGGATGGCACTGGACATAGATATAAATGAATTACTGGTCATCGGAGATTCTGACTTACTGATCCACCAAGTACAAGGCGAATGGGCCACCAAAAATGACAAAATCCTGCCATACGTAAATTTGACACAAAGGCTATGCAAGAAATTCAGAAAAATTTATTTCCGACACAGCCCAAGAGCTCAGAACGAGTTTGTTGATGCATTGGCCACAATAGCATCAATGATCCAGCACCCCGAAAGCAGTCACATTGACCCACTGGAGATAAGTCTGAAAGAATAACATGCCTATTGTTCCCACGTGGAAGCAAAGTCAGACGGCAAACCATGGTACAATGACATCAAGATGTATTTGGAGAAACAGGAATATCGCGAGGGCATCACAAGTGGACAAAAGAAAACCATCAGGAAGATGGCCAATGGTTTCTTTCTAAACAAGAAAGTGTTGTACAAACGGACGCCGGATTTGGGTTTACTCCGATGTGTGGTCGCTATTGAAGCCACAAAGCTTTTAGAAGAAGTACATGCTGGGACTTGTGGACCCCATATGAATGGATTCATCCTAGCCAAGAAAATCCTCCTAGCTAGATACTACTGGATGACAATGGAAAATGATTGCTGCAAGTTTGTGCAGAAATGCCATCAGTGCCAAATTCATGGCAATTTAGTCAAAGTTTTGCCGAGTGAGCTCAATGATATGAGTTCACCATGGCCCTCCGTCGCTTGGGGTATGGATGTCATTGGACCCATCGAACTCGCCGTTTCAAATGGGAATCGATTCATTCTATTCGCCATTGATTACTTCACCAAGTGGGTAGAAGTAACGTCACATAAATTAGTGACAAAGAAAGTAGTGGCCAACTTTGTGAGGAACAACATCATATGCCGATTCGGCATACCTGAGCCCATCATAACTGACAATGGAGCAAATCTAAACAGCCACTTGATGAAGGACTTCTGTGGGCAATTCACAGTCACTCATCGAAATTCAATAGCTTACAGGCCGCAGATGAATGGAGTCGTAGAAGCAGCCAATAAGAATATCAAGAGGATATTGAGAAAAATGACGGATAACTACAAAGGGTGGCATGAACAATTGTTATATGCTTTATTGGGATACCGCACGACGGCCACGACTACAACAGAGGTGACTCCATACTTACTAGTTTATGGCACTGAAGCTGTCATACCCGCCGAGGTCGAGATAGCATCATTAAGAATCATTCAAGATGCGAAATTGGACAATACAGAATGGGTCCGAGCTCAATATGAGCAACTGGCTTTAATTGATAAAAAGAGGATGGTTGTCGCATGCTATGGCCAACTATACTAACAAAGGATGGCGAGAGCCTTCAACAAACGAGTCAGAACTCAACTTTTTCAAATTGGGCAAATGGTGCTCAAAAGAATTTTCTCGCACCAGGACGAATACAAAGGGAAATTTTTCCCCAATTGGCGAGGCCCCTACATGGTCCTCAAAGTACTCTCCGGAGGAGCAGTAGTACTGGAAGAAATGAATGGGCAAGAGTGGCCCAAACCAATCAACTCAGACACAATCAAACGCTACTACGCGTGAAGACAAAGCTTTTCAATTGTAATAGTACCTTTTGCTTGTAAGCGTTGTTTTTATTTGCTTGTAATCATTTGTAATAGATAGAAAAAATCAAACAACTTTGTAATAATGAACTACGCAATGACCTGACTTTCCCATAGTGGGAAATGTAGGCAGTCCATTTGGGACCCGGTCGCATTATTAGTAAAGCCAAAAATCATTTATTATGAACTACGTTTGACCTGATTCCTGCAGTGATAAGATATGTAGGCGCTCTTTGAGCTCGGTTGCACCAAAAGAAAAACCCAAGAAACCCTTAGGAAGCCTTAGAGATAAGACTTCAAGAGGGATGCAAAGATCGCCACACGCCTAACTGGGGCATAATTTTTTAGGGTCTCAAAAAATTCATGCCGCTAGCCAGCTACAAGAGTCTACCTACCCAGAGTCTCAAATAGGGGCAGAAATTTCTCAAAATTTCTCACCTTTTCAACACTAAATCGGGGCAGAAATTTCAACACTAGACCTCAAAATTTCCTATGTCTTAAAAGATTCGGTGCGAGAGTTCACTAGATAAATTTAAACTGGGGCAGAATTTTTGAGAGGGTCTCAAAAATTCTGCACAAGGAAAATGAGGGAGCCTCAGCTAGCAATAGAGAAAGACTGTTTCTCATTCGAAAGCACATGTCATGACAACTTTTTTTTTTTTTTAGTTTTTAAAACAACGCATTTATTCATAAGTAGATAACTCCGCACTAATTTTTACAAAAATGATTTTCCTGCATAACGAAAATAAATTCATCTTTTGAATACCGAATACAAGGGGGTTTGAGTCCCGAAAAACCAAATATGCGGTAGTGCAGGCAACACGAATCAACTTTGATAGGGAACGAACCCTTTTCTGACGCAGGTTTCCCAGGTCGTCAGGAGGACGACCCATTTTTCTAACTTTGTTTCATGTGCAGGAAACGGTTCGCCAAAGAAGGTTGGGGCCGCCACTGAAATCGGGTTTTCTGAGAATAGCAAGCCACGAGGGCTATAAAAGATTTGAATGCCACAAGGGCAAACATCTGGCCATGAGGGCTGATGAAGGACGTAAACGCCATAAGGGCAAATATCCGACCGAGAGAGTCATCGCAAAGCAATACGGCATATCTGACCATGAGGGTCACAACTGACATAAAGGATGAAAGAAAGACGATTTAATCGAAGGGGCCAAAACGTTGGCAACATTTTATTTTGGGGAGTTTCACAACTTTTAGTGGCTTAATTCTTGAAAATAGGAGCAGCAAATAGGAGCAGCAACGTTTCAATTGTAACACACAAAAAAAATGTTGTGCTTTATTTATTTCATGGAAGAAAAGTGTAATTCTTCTCAAAGAACAACGTACGGATTTTGGCACACCGCTTCGATCTCGTTATTCCATTTTGTCATGTTGTTGAATCCGAGTTTTCTTCAAAGTGAAGTAAGGTGGAAGAAGAGTACTTCTTTTCACATAAGGTATGAAATCCTCTCTCTTAGATGTATTTGATTTATCCAAGTCGTATCTACATTGCTAAATGAAAGAAATACGAAAACTTTATCGGAAATCGGATAAATTGGTGTTGTAGCTTGGTGAACTGTTTTGGGAGGTTGTTCTTATGAAATTATATACCGGAAATTAATTGAATAATCTAGAGGTGTTGTTGTTAATGAAGATGGGGTTTAAAACTATTGTTTAATTGACAAGTCGAGCTTGTCGCTCGTCGCATTATTGTTTGAATTATTGAAACTATTTTTATATTGTTGAGGGGCTGGATCGATGGGATAAATTATTGATATTGTTAATATGGTCGTTGGTATTGATTTGGCCGAGTTGAATTCTCGGGGTTTGTTGAATTTATAAAGGGAATGTTGTCCGAATTTCTATAAATGACGTGCTAGCTTAGGATTGGATTTCTAAGTACCTATAGCTAATGTTTGGCATCTATTGATGTTGTTGTAGATCTTGGTAAGCCCGAGACTTAAGTTTGGATTAGCTTAAAAAGCGGACAAGGTATGTAAAGCCTATCCCTTCTTTCTTTTGGCATGTCCTAGATGTAAGTAAGATACGATATGAGCCTTGGAGTAATTCTATTCATAAGTTCCGAGCATGATTTATGATTCTTATTCACTTCTTGATGTTAGAACTCTCAGCATAGTCAAGCTATTGCCCTCGAGTCTTTTATATGATTGAATAGTAAATGATGTATAAAAGTTCCTATTCCTAAAGAATTCTATAATGAATAATGTCCTTAACTTTCATAAGCTGTCAAGTATTGATTTGATACATGTCTATGATCCCTGAAACGTTATTTGACATAGTTCGTAATGATATTCAAAGAGTACTGAGTGGCACTATTATCCTGATACTCGAGCGTTAATTTATCTACTTGTCTATTGAGTCTTAAAGGATGATTTATATGCATATGGTTGCTCACTACTCTGCTCGTGCATGCTGTTATTACTTCTTTCACCGAGTCCCGGGCCAGGTATGTTATCGTGCACAGTTCCACTGCATTATTCACGGAGCCCCTCACTAGAGGGCCGGGACACGTTATATGTATATGTATATGATGATATGATGACATGATGATATGATGATACGGGGATGGCGGCTAGGATGGCATATGATGGCTTTATTCACCGAGCCCCTCACTAGAGGGCCGGGACACGTTATATGTATATGTATATGATGATTTTATTCACCGAGTCCCTCACTAGAGGGCCGGGACACGTTATATATGCATATGTACAGGATGATTATCTAATTATGTCACTAAGCCTCATAGCGGGTTGAGTATGATATTAACATGTATGATTTATGTTTCAAAGGTAAGCCTTGTGGTTTTTCTAGTTATTGTACTAGTTTTCTATACTCCTTATTTCAGTATGGTCCTGTTTACTGTATTTCATGCTTTACATGCTCAGTACATATTAAAATCGACCCCCTTTCTTCGGGGGGCCGCGTTTCATGCCCGCGGTACGGACGTTCGTTTTGGTGATCGCTTGACTTAGGATATCTATTCGCCTATCTTGGAGTGCTCCCTTATTCCGGAGCCTAGCTTTTGGTACGGATCCTTTTTTGTTGTATATATGTGTACGTCCGGGGGTACGGCGGGGCCCGTCCCGTCATATGATATGTTGTTACTCTTAGAGGTACGTAGACATATGTGTGGGTTGTATATAATTACTTGTTCGGTTGTGTACGTATGACTTATGTTTTGGGGCGTTCCCATTCGTAGTGGCAGCCTTGTCGGCTTGCGTATATATATGTTTTGGGATGTTGTGAGTAGTGGTAGCCTTGTCGGCTCATGTATGGCTGGGACGTTCCCCTATATTATGATAGCCTTGCCGGCTTATATACGATGTTATCTGTTGAAAGTTGTAACTCCTCAGGAGACAGGTTGCTGTGATATGTATATAAATGCGACAGTTTTGAGACGACGTCTTGCCTTTTTATATATAAGTTCTTATCATGCTAGTTGTGAACTGATTATAGCTAACAGGTATGTATACGAGTGTCCAGCTCGGACACTAGTCACGGCCTACGGGGGGGGGGGGGGGGGTTGGGTCGTGACAAAAGTGGTATCGGAGCGGTTCATCCTCGGGTGTCCTCGATGCACCGTGTCTAGTAGAGTCTTGTTTATCGGTGTGTTGTGCACCACATCTATAAACGAAAAGCTACGGGACATTTAGGATGTTACCTTTCTTTCATATCTAAGATCGTGCGATAGAGCCAAGTCATAGGAAATGAGATTCCTTACACTAATCTTTGATTTCAGCAGAAGAATGGCATCGACAGAAGAAAGCGACTGATGATATTGGAAGTTACAAGAGTACGCGGGTAAACAACGGTACGAAAGATATATGTCGGGTAAGGTAGTGAAGTACGATTGAAATGTAAAGTTGAAGATCGAAAGGGAAAGTAAACAAGAAAGTGTATCAGGTGCAATTTGAGTTGGGCATACGAGGTATGTTCATCATTTTCATACTGTTGTTGATATTGGGAGCCCTGTGTGGCTGTGATATGATATGATATGTATATATATATGTTAGCCCTGTGAGGCATCGTTGGTATTTCCTGCGTGCAGGTTTTGAGATAGTAAGAAATATAGAGGAAACTCTACCAAAATTTTCCTAGAAATAAAAAGAGAATGAGATATAGATTCGTAAAAAGTCTTGAAAGGTCATGTCAATAGTAATGATAGGATTTGGCCAAGCTGTGAGTACGGCTAACCTCGAGAAATAAGTTAACCATTGAATTGATGGTAATAGTAATTATAAGGTCGCTATCAATATGGTAAAAAGGAAATGTTAGGACAATTTGGAAGGGCTTGTGATAATAAGAGATGATTAGAAAAGGGCTGGTAAATCTTAATAAAGAGTTATGTCGAGGTATCAACTGAATTGATAAGTAGGGATAAATTATGATGAGTTTATAGTTAAAAGAAGTAATAGTATGATTAAGACAAGGGTACAGAGGAAAATGAATTGTGACGGGTATGAATATATTGATAAGACAGCTTGTGAGATATTAAGGATAAGATTGACCAGAAAGGGTAAAAGGTTAAGAAGTGTTACACCATAGGATTGAATACGAACAGGGTATGATGTGAATATAATGAGGATTGCTATGAAAATAAGTAAAGCCTAGTGAGGAAGTGACCAAAAGATATGATGTGATCTATGTGACTAGAGTATAAAGGCAAGTGTGAAACGAAAAAGCGAGCTATAGAACGAATAAGAAAGACTTATCAAGTTCTGTAGGGAAAGTTTAGAATAAAGGTTATATGATAACGGAAATGATAGCGAGTACAAGAAAAGAAGGAGTTAATTGAAAGAAGGAAATAAGAAGAAAGCGAGATAACCGTGTAGTAATAAATCATAACATGTGTAGCCAAGGACACGAATACTATAAGTGACGGGACTGTGAAAGATCCAGTATAGAAAGATGAGCAACGAGGTAGAATGAATGCTAGAAAATGACCGGTATGATACAAATAAACATGGGTGAACAGAATACGTTTCGAAAACAAGAAAAGGATTATGCGGAAGTAATGTGTTCCGAATGATACGGAGGTAGCATAAGATTCCTAGTGTGTAGGATAAAGGATAGACAGAGACGGGAGAAATGATAAGGGAATTCTAACGGAAGCACCCAAGATAGACGTTATTAGTTGAGTACGAGTGTGGAACGAAAGGGGAATACATAGTTATGAACTTAAAGGTGTAATACGACGACATGGTGATAAGATAAGACCATTATTAAAACGAACTTGATATGATTTTGAGTAAGTTAGAAGTCGGTACAGGGGCACACAACAAGGGTAAAAGGGCATAAGGCATAAAGGAGTACTGCGAGTACACGACTTCACCTCGAAAATAGTGGAATCCTTAAAGGACAAAGACGGTAGGCTTGAGGAACAAATGATGTATTGTAAATTTATCAAAGGAAACAGATGATATAGGTTGGGATAAAGATAATATTACAAGAGAACTTTGGACACTTATCGTTGGAATATAAGTGCTACCTAATTGAGATTGGAACGACTACAAGTACTAATTAATTATTGATTGGAGTAAGTGGAATGTGGCCTTGGATGAGTTGTTACATTGGTCGCATTACTCGAGTACAGATTATCAGATGAGATTTTGTACTATATATAGAAAGATTCTCGTTGCTTCGTGATTTTGTTAAGGTTTCGTACGTGGATAATCAAAGTTATAGATCATAAGGAAAAGACATGGATATGGTACAGTACCAGGTGAATTGGAAAAGGGATCGGATGAATTTGAGATTGGAAATAGGGACATAGAGCAGAATATAAATGGATAATGGTATGAGTACACCCTTAAGGGGGGAAGCGGGTAAGAGAAATGCAAGTATAAGATGGAAGCAATTGACACTGCAATATATTCAATATGGATGCTTAAACTCTGAGTGAGATCCCTTGCCGAAACAAGTTAGTGAGATGCGGAAGCCCGAAGAATAAATGAACAGAAGTTAGGAGGGTATTGGAGACAGTGTTGAGAAATTTTTGTAAAGGTCTCGAATGATATGACACTAGAAAGTAGGTGCTTGTAAAAGAAGAAAGAATACGACAAGAGAATGACACCGAGTAACTTAAGAGACATTGTGAAGGACAGCAACGCTATACAAGATTAGAGGCTGAGATGTTGGCAATGGAGTTGTTCGCTAATGATATTGCGACTTATCAGTAACAAAGGAGAAGGAATAGAAAATCTCCTATAGTAGGAAGGGAGAAAATCAAAAGGTGAATAAAGGAAGGGAAAGGAGTATGACAAGATAGGCTACGAGCGAATTTTAGTACGGATAAGATATGTAAGCAGAATGAACCAGGAGAAGGAAAGACTATGACTAAGATTGAATATACTTTATACAAGTGGTACAAGAATGGTTATGCAACCTACGAATACTTGTATGTTAAGCGTAAGACCAAGTGAGTGAGTACTTGATAAGAGGAGTAAAGACTCAATAATGATAATGCAGTTATGATATTTTGGGTACATTAAGGAAAGATGTAAAGATGGTTTAAGCTAGATTACCGAGATAGAATTAATACTAAGGGCAAATAGGACATGGCCATGGTTGAGTCGAAGGTTTATCCCGATACCGATTGTAAGATAAGAGAGGAGAAGATAAGGTAAAGCATGAAGACTAGTGAGACGACGCTAAGGTAATTCTTGGGCTAATTTGAGCACCTCGCACTCCACGAAAGTATGACTCTATATGGATTATTGTGGATAGGCTGACAAAATCAGCCCATTTTCTTCCAGTCAGGACTACTTATTCAGCTGAGGACTATGTGAGGTTATACATCCAGGAGATAGTGGGACTTCACGGGGTCCCCACATCTATTATATCGGACAGAGGAACTCAGTTTAGAAGAACTGAACCGGAGATCACTTCGGGGAAGGATTGGGGACACGGTGAGTCTTAGTACCGCATTTTACCCTGCGGACGGACGAGCGTACTATTCGGACGCTAGAAAGATATGTTGGGCCTATATTATTGACTTCGAGTGGGCGGGATAATCGGTTGCCACTTATTGAGTTTGCTTATAACAATAGCTACGATTCGGTATCCGGATACACCGCCGTATGAGGCCTTGTATAGCAGGAAGTGCAGGTCACCTATTGTGGTTCGATGTTGGTAAAACTAAGTTAATCAGCCCAGACATGATTCAGCAAGCTATTGATAAGGTGAAGCTTATTCAGGAAAAGTTATTAGCGATCCAGAGTCGACAGAAGTCATCTAGAGATAATCGACGTTGACACTTAAAGTTCCCGATTGATGATTGGGTGTTCTTGAAGGTGTCACCCATAAAGGGTGTAATGAGATTCGGTGAGACAGGGAAGCTTAGCCCGAGGTATATTAGGCCTTATCAGATTATTCGTAGGGCAGGCAAGGTTGCCTATGAGTTGGACCTACCATCTGATTTAGAAGCGATGCGTCCCGTCTTTCACGTGTCGATGCTTCGCAAATGTATTGGTGACTCTTCAAGTATTCCCCGTGGATGATGTCCGGATAACGGAGGGAGTCAGTGGTCTTACAAGGAGAACCTATAGCTATACTTGATCGGCAAGTTAGAAAGTTGCGTACTAAGGGTGTGGCTTCCGTCAAGTATTGTGGCGAAATAATAATCGGGAAGAGATGACCTGGGAAGCCGAAGAGGAGATGAAGAATAATTATCCTTACTTGTTTCCTATGCCTGCAGGTAATTTAAATTCCTCGCTTAACTATATTGATTGGTAAGATGAGACTACATGTTATAGCAATAAAGAAGACTCCCCCGAAATATTTGTAAGACCTTATAGGACTAGTTTAACATTCGAGGACGAATGTTCTAAAGGGGGGAAGGATGTTACATTTCGTATTTTCGTACGTCGGAAAGCGTGCGAGTTAAATGACACTACTAACGGACACGAGGTTATCCCCCAAGCTTATAGGTGGTTAAAGTGATGGTACACATGTACCGTTAAGGATTTGAAGTTAAACCAATCGAAGAAAATAAGTTTCGTCGAGGTTCTAAATTTATTTGAATGGAATACGGTCCAAGCTATAATATCCCATATTTTTGGACTAGAAAATTTAATCGTCCAACATGAGCAAATTTACCCGAGCCCGGAGAATTCGATCATATCCAAGGATAAAAATCAAGAGCTCGGTGTATACAAGGAATGAAGTCCCAAAATTATTTAAGACGAAAAAGTGTGATGACGATGATTGAAAATAATATTTTATGTGTAGCAAATGAGGCCATGGATTAGTGTTATATCACATGGTCATGACAATGGGTATATGGAGTATGTTAAAAATGATTACTATTTAAGTGAATTGAGATCAAGAAATTAATTATGCGGGTAGTTAGTCAGATGTTGAATTAAGTATTAGGGGGAACATCATGACCACGTGGCCCACCAAGGACCTTGGATAAGGACCAAATGTTTGGTGTAAAAATCTGCCTACGTGTATAGACTAGGCAGATTTCATATAGGCCACTTTAATCCAAATGGCTAATTAATGTGAGTGGAAGAAAACCTACGTGTCATTTATATCACACAATTAGACTACTACACGGCCAGCAAACATTTTTTTTTTTTAGTTTAGTTCATTTTGGGTTAGCCAAAACGTTGGCAACATTTTATTTTGGGGAGTTTCACAACTTTTAGTGGCTTAATTCTTGAAAATAGGAGCAGCAACGTTTCAATTGTAACACACAAAAAAATGTTGTGCTTTATTTATTTCATGGAAGAAAAGTGTAATTCTTCTCAAAGAACAACGTACGGATTTTGGCACACCGCTTCGATCTCGTTATTCCATTTTGTCGTGTTGTTGAATCCGAGTTTTCTTCAAAGTGAAGTAAGGTGGAAGAAGAGTACTTCTTTTCATATAAGGTAAGAAATCCTCTCTCTTAGATTTATTTGATTTATCCAAGTCGTATCTACATTGCTAAATGAAAGAAATACGAAAACTTTATCGGAAATCGGATAAATTGGTGTTGTAGCTCGGTGGACTGTTTTGGGAGGTTGTTCTTATGAAATTATATGACTGGAAATTAATTGAATAATCTAGAGGTGTTGTTGTTGTTAATGAAGATGGGGTTTAAAACTATTGTTTAATTGACAAGTCGAGCTTGTCGCTCGTCGCATTATTGTTTGAATTATTGAAACTATTTTTATATTGTTGAGGGGCTGGATCGATGGGATAAATTGTTGATGTTGTTAATATGGTCGTTGGTATTGATTTGGCCGAGTTGAATTCTCGGGGTTTGTTGAATTTATAAAGGGAATGCTGTCCGAATTTCTATAAATGACGTGCTAGCTTAGGATTGGATTCCTAAGTACCTATAGCTAATGTTTGGCATCCCCGACGTTGTTGTAGATCTTGGTAAGCCCTCGAGACTTAAGTTTGGATTAGCTTAAAAAGCGGACAAGGTATGTAAAGCCTATCCCTTCTTTCTTTTGGCATGTCCTAGATGTAAGTAAGATACGATATGAGCCTTGGGGTAATTCTATTCATAAGTTCCGAGCATGATTTATGATTCTTATTCACTTCTTGATGTTAGAACTCTCAGGATAGTCGAGCTATTGCCCTCGAGTCTTTTATATGATTGAATAGTAAATGATGTATAAAAGTTCCTATTCCTAAAGAATTCTATAATGAATAATGTCCTTAACTTTCATAAGCTGTCACGTATTGATTTGATACATGTCTATGATCCCTGAAACGTTATTTGACATAGTTCGTAATGATATTCAAATAGTACTGAGTGGCACTATTATCCTGATACTCGAGCGTTGATTTATCTACTTGTCTATTGAGTCTTAAAGGATGATTTATATGCATATGGTTGCTCACTACTCTGCTCGTGCATGCTGTTATTACTTCTTTCACCGAGTCCCGGGCCGAGTATGTTATCGTGCACAGTTCCACTGCATTATTCACCGAGCCCCTCACTAGAGGGCCGGCACACGTTATATGTATATGTATATGATGATATGATGACATGATGATATGATGATATGGGGATGGCGGCCAGGATGGCATATGATGGCTTTATTCACCGAGCCCCTCACTAGAGGGCCGGGACACGTTATATGTATATGTATATGATGATTTTATTCACCGAGTCACTCACTAGAGGGCCGGGACACGTTATATATGCATATGTACAGGATGATTATCTAATTATGTCACTAAGCCCCATAACGGGTTGAGTATGATATTGACATGTATGATTTATGTTTCAAAGGTAAGCCTTGTGGTTTTTCTGGTTATTGTACTAGTTTTCTATACTCCTTATTTCAGTATGGTCTGTTCTCGTATTTCATGCTTTACATGCTCGGCACGTATTCGTCTTGGCCTTTCTTCGGGGGGGTTGCGTTTCATGCTGCGGTACGGACGTTCGTTTTGGTGATCCATGACTTAGGATATCTATTAAACTATCTTGGAGTGCTCCCTTGTTCCGGAGCCTAGCTTTTAGTACAGATCCTTTTTTGTTGTATATATGTGTACGTCTGGGGGTACGGCGGGGCCCCGTCTTGTCATGTAATCTCGTTGTTACTCTTAGAGGTCCGTAGACATATGTGTGGGTTGTATATAATTCCGTTCGGTTGTGTCTGTATGACTTATGTTTTGGGGCGTTCCCATTCGTAGTGGCAGCCTTGTCGGCTTGCGTATATATATGTTTTGGGATGTTGTGAGTAGTGGTAGCCTTGTCGGCTCGTGTATGGCTGGGACGTTCCTATATTATGATAGCCTCGCCGCTTATATACGATGTTATACGTTGAAAGTTGTAACTCCTCGGGAGACGGTTGTCGTAATATGTATATAAATGCGACAGTTTTGAGACGACGTCTTGCCTTTTTATATATAAGTTCTTATCATGCTAGTTGTGAACTGATTATAGCTAACAGGTATGTATACGAGTGTCCAGCTCGGACACTAGTCACGGCCTACGGGGTTGGGTCGTGACAGTGAAGGCTGTTCATATTTTTTCTAGTTGCCATGAGGGCCATCGCATATTTATTTCTGTTGTCGTAAGGGCCATTCATATTTTCTTACTTGCCATGAGGGCCATCACATATTTCTTTTGCGTTGCCGTAAGGGCCATTCATATTTTCTTACTTGCCATAAGGGCTATCGCATATTTCTTTCTGTTGCCGTAAGGGCCATTCATATTTTCTTATTTGCCATGAGGGCCATTGCATATTTCTTTCTGTTGCCCTGAGGGCCATTCATATGTTCTTATTTGCCATGAGGGCCATTTGCATATTTCTTTTCTGTTGCCGTGAGGGTCATTCATATTTTCTTATTTGCCATGAGGTCTATTTGCTTATTTCTTTTTTGTTGCCGTGAGGGCCATTCATATTTTCTTATTTGCCATCAGAGCCATTTGCGTATTTCTTTTCTGTTGCCATGAGGGCCATTTGCATATTTTTCTATTTGCCATGAGGGTCATTTGCATATTTTTCTATTTGCCATGAGAGTTATTCATATTTTCTTATTTGCCGTGAGGGCCATATTCATACAAACATGCCGTAGAGGCCATATTCATACAAATATGCCGAGAGGGCTATTCATGCATAAAAATTATCGGATATAATCTGATAAGTTGGTATTTTACCAACTTATTTCTTCTTTAATCTTAGATTGTTGCTATGTTTTGATTGAGAAAATAGTGCATTTAATGTCATTTACTTTCATTTTATAGGTTCATATGATTGAGAAGAGTTTTGGAAGAAACCAAGTGAAAACAAGTCAAAAAGAGACCAAATTGAAGAAAACTGAAAAAGTGGCTAAAAATGCAAAAACGGACAGATTTGCAAAAACTGGACAGTTTTACAACATCTGGACAGTTTTGCGAAATCTGAAAGTTTTGGTCTTATTTTGAGTGAAAAAGTTGAGGAACTATAAAAGCAAGACTTGGGACAAAATATTTTCATCTTTGGCCATTTTTATAAGCTTTGGAGCTAGAGTTTTTACACCACACCTTTGGATGAGAAGATTGGAGCTCTTTAATAATAAATTTCTTAACCCTTTCTTCAATTCCTTGCTTTGTATTGCATATTTAAGTGTGTTGTATTTTATTCCATTACTTGAAACATGTTTATGAAAATATACATTGTTAA
Organism: Lycium ferocissimum; assembly: GCF_029784015.1. Taxonomy (NCBI): domain Eukaryota; kingdom Viridiplantae; phylum Streptophyta; class Magnoliopsida; order Solanales; family Solanaceae; genus Lycium; species Lycium ferocissimum. The sequence goes on from NC_081345.1 coordinate 13,639,255, forward strand.
AGTTTTGGATCAAACTCTCGTTATGCTTATGTACTGAATGATGTTTATATCTAATGAAATAGGTCATTGTTTCTTTAATTAATCTCGTTTTGAATGATTCTTAAGGGGGTAGCTAACCCTAAGACTCGCCCATTTACTTGGATTGGGCTTGGAAGGGGAAATCTAGTTGGGAAAGATTAATTAACAAGAATTTGGGGCATAACCCTCATCTAATAACTTGAGCTAGGAATAGGAAAGTTACTTGATATTCAATTGGTTGTGCTTGATATCACACTCTAAGTCTTGGAAAAGCTTAGAGTGAAATTCATTGATTTGGTTGGAAGACTTTTAATGAGATTTTAGAAACTATTATCTATTAACATAAGCTCGCTCTTAGTTGTAAAATCATAAAATATATTGGATCATAACATGAGAGTTCCTTGTATCCATGCTTGTGGCTATTGATCATTTTACTTGCTTTCTAGATCAATTTTAGCTTTGTTAGTTTTTAAATCAAAAACCAAAATATTATCAAGTGTTTGGCTTAGCTTAGAAAGCGATAATTCCTTACTTGCTTAAACCTCCTAGGATATTGTTCTCTGTAGGTTCGACCCCGACTCATAGTTGGGTAAATTATATTGCATACAACCGTGTACACTTTCTCTTTAAGGAGTAGATTTAGACGTTGTCAATTTTGGCGCCGTTGCCAGGGAACAATTTGGCGTATTTGAGTTAGTTTGGGATTTAAGCTTACTTGCTTTGGTTCAAACTTGTGAATATTTGTTTAGTTATTTTCTTTGACTTTGTTTATTTTCTTAGTTTTTGTAAATGGCATCATATAATGAAAATTGATCGGATGGTAGTTGTTCATACTTTGATGATCCTTGTCCTTATTGTGGAGGACCACACTCATGGCAAAATTTTTGAACTCTCCCGGGAGCGGATTGTGCGCACAATCTCAAACCTATGAGTGGAGTATTTGTGACAGGTGTGGTGGTCAAAATGGTCAGTGGGATAATTGTGCTTATTTTCCCTTCTCTTCCCCAAACCCCCGTTGTGACGATTCTACTTTTGATTTTGATGATAATAGGGATATGGAAGTGGAAGAAGTCTCAAATGCTCAAAATGAGAGGATAATGCTCATGTTGGAGACCATTCTTGAAAAAGAGGAAAAGTTGAACTTAGCAATCGAGGACTTGAGACAACCACTTAATGACTTGAGGCAAGCAATTAATTGTAATGACAAAGCTATTCACACCTTGGAGGATCAAATGAAATTATTGGTTGAGGCTCATAACGCTCACCAACTTAAGGGTATTGAAAGTAGACAAGAAAGTGTCCAAAACATGAATTTCTCCATGGGTGGATTTTTACAAGCTTTGAACGACTCTCACCATGATGAAGAACTTGAGAAAGTGGAAATTGTGAGCCAAGATTGGCTTATGAATCAAGCTCAACAACTTGGAGTCTATGGGGATCACCATGAAGGCATTTCATGGATGATGGAAGATTTTCTTAAATTGTATGTTGAGTGAAGTCAAGAAATAGAGCTACTTGAAATTGCTATCCGGGAATTGAAGGCCGAATTAAATGCAAAAATTGAGGCATGTGATGCTCAATATCAAAGGGCCATGGATAGTAGTTTTGAGTTGGTTTCCAATAAAGAAAAGGTAAAGATTGATTTTCAAGAGCTAATGGTGAATTGCCAACCGACCAACCCAAAAATAATGTAAGATGCCGAGATTGAAAAAATGATACTAGAGTTGAATGAAAAAGTTCATAGCATAATTTTTGAAGACTCTAGTGCATTTTTTGGTGAGGATGTCAAAATTCATGCAAGTTTGAAAGTTGAGCGCATTGTACCGCATTCTAATCATTTTTCAACATTGTGCTTGGTGGGAGATATGGAAATTGAACCACCCGAGCCTATGGAGGAATTTGGTGATGAAGAAGAATGTGTTTTCATTTTGAAGTTTGCTATGCCAAGAAGACAAAATGACATTCCTCACTTAAAGGCCAAAAAGTGCAAGATGCGACACTCAAGAGTTGGCCTCTTTGCTTTACTACCACCGCCCCAGGAGCGTCATCGTATTCTTGATTCAAAGTTGGGGCGACAATTCATATCCTCCAAGTGGAGGTAAAAGTGGTAAAGTTAATTCATGTCGTGCCACGACAGTAAATTAGGGGCTTGGTGGGAGGCAACCCATCGATTTCAAAATTTTAAGTCATTTTTGAAATTTTATTTTTTAAAATAGTTTATTTTATTGTTTTTAAATAATCTACCAAGTTTCATAATTTTTGGAATTAATTGGATAGGAGTTGGGGTGTTAAGAGTGGCTACTAAGTGCAGTATATGCACAAGACTGCTTCAGGTCTCTGTCGGCTATTCCATTTTTTGGTTGAGCAGTTAAGACTTAAGAGTGCAGCCCCAACATATTTTGGTTCATTCATAGTATGTCCATTTTGGGTCCAGTAAAAAGTGTTGCCAACACTTATTTTTGGGAACATAGGGGTTGTTATTTTTTGTTCAGGTAAGTAGATTTTTTTTAGACAACTCCTCAGCCCCTTTCTGTTATTTCCCACATCACATAAAACACAAAAGAGCTCTCAAGTCTTTTACCCAACTCCCCGAGCACCGCAAGCCATTAGCTGTGAACCAGGTAAACTTCTTTTCTCCTCTCCTCTCCTCTTCTCTTCTCTCCCTGGATTTTTCATTGCTGGCAATTTTTTTTTCTTTTCTTTTCTTCCTTTTCTTTACATGTGGTTGTTTTAGTGTTGAGTTTATAGCTCAAATGGTGAAATTGTGGTCTTGTTGGGCTGATATGTATCTTTGCTTGATTGAACTATAATTCCCAGCAATTGGGAGGGTAATTATATTATCCCATTATCCCAAAGAATTTGCTTAAAGTGATGCACACAACCTGTTCGACAGATTGTTTGAGAGAAAAATTAATTCGTTGGTGAAGTCTGAGTAACCGAGCAACATTAAGAGATGCATAGAAGTCAACTTTGGTGTATGATTCGGGTATGAGAAGGAATTTTGTCTGAGTTTGGTTAAAAATGGCATAATGGACTAAGTAGGAGAGGACGTGAGTTCACTGTGTGATATTCTTAATTGCATATTTCCATGATTATATGATCTTGATTAATTGCTTGTCAAATAGTGCTCCCTTCATTTGAGTTTGTTTTGCTAATCATACGTGTAATATTTGCTGAACTTGAAATTTGTGGGAATATCTGTATGTTGGAAAGATGTTTTACAGTGAAAAGGAAAATGAAGTTTGGTTGGAATATGGGCTGATTCGACTAGGCAGAATGTTTACTTGCCAACTTTGTTCATATTTTTCGTTTTTTTTTTTTTTTAAGGGTTTAAATGATGTATCATACAATGGTGTGAGATTTGGTGCTATACTCTTACAATCTAATTTCATTGTTTGGTACTCTTTAACACAAAATGGCTTCTAGTTCAGTTGGAACCACTCAAGAAGAAGTGGAAGAGATATTTTCCCTCATGCTTTAGCTCAATGGCACCATCTTTTCAGGGAGTAACTCCTAACTTGAGCTTTATTTTATTTAGTTGCGTTGAGGACAATGCAACATTTTTAGTTGGGGGTGAGACTTCACTTTGTTGGATATTTTTGTGATGGGTGTGATATGTCATGATGGATGATAATTTGGTAGATTGGTTTTGTTTTTTTTTTTTTTTTTTTTTTTTTTTTTTTTTTAAGTGAGTTTTAGGTAGCTTAGGAGTAAAAATGGTGTTTGGATGTGATTTTTTTCCCCTTGGCTAATTTTTGCCTTGCTTGGTATCAACTTATTTAAACCTTGGCATATGAATTCTTGATTTTTGAAAAAGAAAAATGATTGAAGGAAGGATTCGTGTTGTGACTTTTAGATTCAATTTTCGGCTCTTTTGTTCACTAAATGGTCTCTTTAGACTGTAAGTGACTTTGTTTGAATTCATTTGTTTCAATTGGGTTTTGATACATATTTTACGTATGTTTTCATGTGCCATGTGTGGTGAGATCTTTGTGAGTTCTTTTGCATTATTTGTAGTCTAGAATTTGCCCGGAATGTGTTTCAAGGTGAAATCCTAGACTAGCTTGGTTTGAAAAATGATGTTAGGCCTTCTTTGGATCGTTTTTTCCTTAAATTTCCTACCCTTGCATATTTTCCCTAGTCGAACCCTTTTGAGCCTTTAACCTTTTCTTTGACAACCATGCAAGCTTTAACCTTTTGTTCTTTATTGATCTATCTTTTGGCATCCCACCTCCTTAAGGGCTTTGAAAGTGTAAACATATGCTAAAAGCCTAAGTTTGGGGGTGACGGTTGGAAGAGTTGTGATGTAGAAGTTGCATAAAGGGTGAAAGGGTTAAAAAAAAAAAAATTAAAAAAAAAAGGTGGAACCTTCCTTGGTTTTTGAAAAAGAACAAAAAAAAGTAAGAAAGATGAAAAAGGAAGGAAAAATAAGGAGTTGTGAATAAAGGGAAGACTAGTTGGTGAAATGAAAAATGAAGAAAAGGGTGGAAAAGTTTGAAAGGAAGTGTGCTTTGATTGTTGCAAATTGGAGTGCTTAGGGAGGTTTTGAGTCACTCTTACCCAACTCGTGTCCTATCTTAACCAAAAGCCTACATTACAATCCTTTAAGTCCTAATTGATTTTGAACCAAGTGTGTCTATATTAGTGGAGAAATACATGAAGGGAAAGCTTATGGTACTACTTGTGTGCATTTGAACATCTTTGTGTGAGAGAGAGTTGATTCTTTCCATTTGATATCCCATTTTTGTTTTGAATTGCATTTTATAAGCATGGGATTCTCTCTTGAATGTGAGGGCACATGAGAATTTGAGTTGCGAATTTGTTCCATTTTTCAATTGAGAGGAATGAACAAAAGAAAGTTGTTTTGTGATAATGAGACAAATTTTGAAGCTTTAGTGTCATGACTTGATTGCTACTTTGATTAATTTGGTGTTTGAGCACTTGAAATGAAAATGAAATTTTTGAGAAGACGTTGGTGATTCATATGTTTTGGTTGAATTGGTGGTACTAATCAAAGTCATGTGTTTGTGCTTAAAGTGGACTTTTTGACTTGGTATGATGTTGGTGCACTTTTAAATGGAGTCCTTTGAAGGAAATTGTAATTTGATTTGCTTGAGGACAAGCAATAGTTTAAGTTTGGGGTTTGATAAGTTGATAGTTTACCAACTTATTTCTTCTTTAATCTTAGATTGTTGCTTTGTTTTGATTGAGAAAATAGTGCATTTAATGTCGTTTACTTCCATTTTATAGGTTCATATGATTGAGAAGAGCTTTGGAAGAAACCAAGTGAAAAACAAGTCAAAAGAGACCAAATTGAAGAAAACTGAAAAAGTGGCTAAAAATGCAAAAATGGACAGATTTACAAAATCTGGACAGTTTTGCAAAATCTGAAAGTTTTGGTCTTATTTTCAGTGAAAAAGTTGGGGAACTATAGAAGCAAGACTGGGGACAAAATATTTTCATCTTTGGCCATTTTTACAAGCTTTGGAGCTAGGGTTTTTACACAACACCTTTGGAGGAGAAGATTGGAGCTCTTTAATGATAAATTTCTTAACCCTTTCTTCAATACCTTGCTTTGTATTGCATGTTTAAGTGTGTTGTATTTTATTCCATTACTTGAAACTTGATTATGAAAATATACATTGTTAAAGTTTTAGATCAAACTCTTGTTATGCTTATGTATTGAATGATGTTTATATCTAATGAAGTAGGTCATTGTTTCTTTAATTAATCTCGTTTTGAATGATTCTTAAGGGAGTAGCTAACCCTAAGACTCGCCCATTTACTTGGATTGGGCTTGGAAGAGGAAATCTAGTTGGGAAAGGTTAATTAACAAGAATTTGGGGCATAACCCTCATCTAATAACTTGAGCTAGAAATAGGAAAGTTACTTAAGATTCAATTGGTTGCGCTTGATATCACACTCTAAGGCTTGAAAAAGCTTAGAGTGAAATTCATTGATTTGGTTGGAAGACTTTCAATGAGATTTTAGAAACCATTATCTATTAACATAAGCTCGCTCTTAGTTGTAAAATCATAAAATATATTGGATCATTACTTGAGAGTTCCTTGTATCCATGCTTGTGGCCATTGATCAGTTTACTTGCTTTCTAGATTAGTTTTAGCTTTGTTAGTTTTTAAATCAAAAATCAAAATATTATCAAGTGTTTGGCTTAGCTTAGAAAACGATAAGTCCTTACTTGCTTAAACCGCCTAGGATATTGTTCTCTGTGGGTTCTACCCCGATTCATAGTTGGGTAAATTATATTACATACGACCGTGTACACTTTCTCTTTGAGGAGTGGATTTGGACGTTATCATAATCAAAGGATCAAAGCAATGTAAAACCGGTCAGATGACAGCAGTATTCGCTCCAAGGGCCAAGGCGATGTAAAATCGGTCAGATGACTGCAGTATTCACTCCAAGGGTCAAGGCGATGTAAAATCGGTCGGACGACTGCAGTATCTGCTACGAAGGTTAAGACAATGTAAATCCGGTCAGGTGGCTGCAGTATTCGTCACCAAAATCAATCAACATTACTCAGCAGGTGGAAGTATATTTACAGCCGCCAGATGGAGCAGGCTGATCAAATCAAATCCAGATATATGCGGAGCAAACGTGGAGCTTTTTCTTACGCAGCCGGTTGAGATAGGGTCTCCATGAGAGTCAAGCTCTCCGGCTAGGACTTGGAAGATCACTCCACTCCATACTCAGCCACGCAAAAGTGTTTACTTGCTTATTTGCTTTATTTGCTTTTCTTTAATTTTTTCGTGACTGCTCGAGTACACACCGGCACACATACAAAGGCATTCCCGCATAAGGAATATCCTTTTCCTCCTATCAAGTCGAACTACAAGTGACTTGATTCCCAAAAATAGGGATATGTAGGCGGACTCAATGCCAGAGATTCAGTCACACTCCAACCAATCACTCCGGACTTCCCAATCTGATAGCCAGGAAATTCGAAACTTGCTTAAATTTGCATTTAGAAGTCTAAATTGAGTCGAACTGCAAGTGGCTTGAATTCTCATGAAGCCTGAGATATGCAGGAAACCCAGAAGCCAGGGTCGGCCATATATTTGAAAATTGCATAAAAATAAGAGGTAATATAAATTGGTTCAGTCAAAAATCAGGGTTAGTCAAATTTCGTTGCTCGAGGATGGTCCCGCCATCCCCGAACATCGAAGGGGCAGTTGTTGACACCTAATTTTAGACCTCTCATAATTTATTTTAATTATCCAGAGTCCTTGGATATTAAACGAGGTGAAATGTGTACTTTTCTGTGAGTTAAAATGATTTTATAAATAATTTAAGATAATTTTGCCATTTCATTTGGCAAAATGATTTCCATAATGTTATAAATTGTAACGACCCGTTTGGTCGTTATAGCCTCTTCGGTATTTTCGCCCTTTCTCAAGCATTGATTAGCTCGCTTTTGACCCGAGGGGACCGTTGACATGCTTCGCGAGGTGTCTAGACCGGATTCGGGCAACTTTGGTGAAAATGTAGGCCTAAAGTGAAAAATGGTTGGCTCAAAGTTAACTTTTGGGCAAACAGACCTTTTTCGGAATTCCGTCGATTCCGAGAGGTCCGAATGGTCATTTAGAACTTGTATGTGTAATTGGTTTGATTCCCAATGCATTCGGGACTTGGGATAGGAAATTGAAATTAAGGCATCGGGGGTTGACTTGGTCAACAAGGCCTCCGTTGGAAATTTCGAGACCACGAGCGTATTCGCAGTATATTTTTGTGTGGGTCTGTGTGGGTGGTTTTTGAGCAGATGGCCTCGGGAATAACCCTAGATTTCAATTGAAGACTTAGAAAAAAAATAGAGGATTTTTGTGTCTGGTGTCCGCAATGGCAGCACCGCTGTTGCGGTGTGTTGGCCGCTGGGGTGGCCATGTATATTGTTGACCATACTGCCGTGGCGGTCTCCCAGCCGCCGCAGCGGCGGCGCCGTAGCTGCATCTCTACCGCCGTGGCGGTGACGGGCAGTTACTTTTCATTTAATGTGTCTTAAATAAGTCTTAGACCCTCATTATTTCTCATCTCGACATTTGAGCTTGAGGAAACTGTTCTTGGAGATAATTTGGAGAAATTCTTAGAGGTAAACCTTGCCTAATCCTTTACTCTTCCTTAATCACAATCATCTAAGATTTCCCCCTTCCTTTGAACAATACCTTAGAGATGGAATTTGAAAGAGGGTTTTGGGGAACTTTCCTTTAGGATCATGTATGATAAATTGATGATGGTTATGCTAAAATTTGATAAATCTAGGCTTATTAATCATGTATCTTCACTTTTAACGTTGAATTTCGGATTTGGAGATTTAAGGTTTATACACAATTTGGGGGTTTTGCTTGAAATCAGAATTTAGACTAATCCTTGAGCTAAATCAACAATTAGTGATTGGGTTATGATTACCTAGTATTCTATTTGGTATTTTGCCCTCGAATTTTCTGTTTGGCCCTTGTGGGCCCTTTTCCCTAATTTCCAGGGTTAAAATGGACCGAATTAAAATAGTAACAATAGTAGTATCATTCTTCATGATTTCTAATATAGAATTCGATTATGCTTAGACTACTTTGGTTCCGAGGTTCAGCGGAAGGGCAAAGCAAAGGAGTGACTTGTTGGTGTTGCGGTTCGGCAGTCCAGGTAGGTTATGGCTTACCTTTGGTGAGACTTCGTATAGCGAAGCACATATTTAGATTATGATGTCGAAGACAGCGTGTGAACCTTCGTGTCACAACCCGACTAGGGCCTTGATGGGCACCCGGGGCTAACCACCGAGCACCGCTCATTCTATTACTCATTCAGCGGTCATTCATTAGTCTCATGCTTGTAATCATAGAAGAACCATTTCTACTAGAAACATATTTGCATTTTACACATAAGCCCTTCGGGTATCAAAATAATATATATACATACGATGAGAAACTGTGAGACCATACTACCCACACATACGTATCTACGAGCCTCTACTAGAGTACTAGACCTATGGACGGGACAGGACCCCGTCATGCCCAAAACATATATGTACACAAAAGAATAAGTCAATTGGCACCTCCGGGACAATGGAGTGCTCTCAAGTCAGCTAATAGCTCCTACAAGTCTGGGTCGCCTCCCTGTCTATCTGTGGGCATGAACACAGCATCCAAAGAAAACGGACGTCAGTACGAACATTGTACTGAGTATGTAAGGCATCAACAATAACAATACATCAATGAAATAAGGAAGCATCAAATAAGGAGCAACCTATAACTGACTGTCAATTATAAAAGAAATGATGCATGCTGGCTTACTTCATAATCATCATCATATCATGTATGCATATATGTATAAAGCGCTCCGACCTTATAGGTACGGTGTGATAATCATTAGCCCACGTCCGGCCTCCCGCGTCCGGGTACCATCTCATGCCGCCCACTAGTGGTTTCCGCCCATGCCGTCTAGACATGGTGTATCGTTGCCCGCCTTAGCGGTGTACGCGGCCACGTAGGCGCGGTGTAACATCATCATCATATACTCATCATAATGCATGCATAGAAACTCAAAGACAACTATACTTTATCGGGGTGACATAAGGTCGTAAACCCCCGATTCCATTATGGAGCATTTATAAGCATTCTGCCTCACTTTGAAGGAATTAACATATAAGGTGAGTGTATACAATAAACAACATCAATGGATCGTAGTTAACATCATTAGCTTTGTAGGAACATCATATCATGAACTCTAGAGTCTTTGGACTTAAGCTCATCATCATCATCATGTTCATAATATCTCTTATCTTTAATTCGTATGGCTATTTATGGACATAGACTCTTAGTTTCCGGAATGTAGGAAATTTATGAAGAAGGAGAGAAAATCATGCCATAAGATTCATTCCTTAGAAAGAAAGGACTAGCCTCACATACCTCTTTCGTTTAACTATTCTATCGCTTGCTCGTTCTCCTTCAATGCCCACGTTTCTACCTTCAAGAGAATTCGCATTAACATTAGCTAATCGATTATATGAACATGCTTACTAAAGCTAGAGAAAATTGGGCAGCATTTCCTTTGTTTATACAACTTTTCCCATATCACATATTGACTCCCAAACATCCATAACAACATTCACAATATTATAGGCAACAACCATCATTCATCTACATTATCCACATTTCTCAATTTCACTTCAATTTCTCCATAATCATGGTCATAGTTCACTATTGCGTTTTCTCACATATAATACTTATCCCATGTTCTAAATGGCATTTGTAACATACTTATAATCACAACATATCAATATTCGTGACCCATTCCAAACTACTACTCAAAATCTCATTATTCCTATCTTTGTGACCCATTTTCTATCTCCTTCTACAGTCCAAGTGTTTCAACTTCTCAATACCTTAAACAACATGAAAAGATCATAAAACTTATCTTAGATAGTGTATGAATGAGCCTTGAGTGGAAATACTCTTCTTGCACCAAAACCCTAGTTCACTTCCATTGGAATTTCTTGGCTTGGATTAACTTCAATGAGTTTCATATACTTAATTTTGTTGGTTTGATGAAGTTGATCATCAATCTCTCTTAGGTTCTTGTGGATGAAAAGTGGAGAGGATTCTTGAGGTGTGGAGTGAAAATGAAATGAAATAAATGAAGTTGGGGGTCCTTATATCAACTTAAAAATTGGACCCGACTGGGACATACAGACCAACATACGGTCCGTATCTTTTATACTGACCGTATGTCTGGACCGTATGTCTGGACCGTATGTTTGGTCCAGTGAAGGTCCTCATTCTGGGCAGAACATACGGCCAGACATACGACCAGTATGTTTTATACGGCCAGTATGTTGCCCAACTTTTCGAAATTCATTCTCATCGACCCGTTTGATCTCCAATTCTTATGGAACCTTCTTAACACTTATTTAACACCTCATTAACAATCTAAGGGATGTTATCACTCTTCTCCAAAACATCATTAAGCCGTCATTATCTTGTCACTCGTAAATCTCTTCCGATACATAACATATACCTTGCCTTTCTTGGCAAACTTTCTTCTCTTACCTCGAATGTCTTTGAAATCTCATTTAGAATCATCAAATACTATTTCTTACTTATCAAAACATCGCATACTTCTTGCCCTTCGTTAGTTTATTCACCGTACGTTAACGGGAAATTTTCGAGGTGCAACATTCTTCCCCCCTTTTGGAACATCCGTCCTCGAATGTTAAGCACTCGGGAATTCTACGAAAATTTCGCCAGAGTTTCCCCTGTAATATGGCACTACCATCTGATTACAACGGCCCACAATAACATTGCCTCGCGGGGGCCACAACACAATAGTAATATAAGTTGGCCACACATGACCCATATGCATAAAAAGAAAACATACATACCGCATAATCTCGATGTCTCATCGTGGATCTCTTCCAGGGGCTGAAATAAGTGCGGGTATGTGGATTTCATCTTCTCTTCCGCCTCCCATGTCATTTCTTCTCGGTTGTTATTTCGCCATAAGACCTTAACTGAGGCTACTTCCTTATTTCGAAGTCTCCGCACTTGCCTGTCTAATATGGCAATGGGCACTTCTTCATAGACTAGCTTTTCTGTCACTTGAACATCTTCTATTGGAAAAATCCTCGTAGGATCTCCAACACACTTGCGGAGCATTGAGACATGGAAAATGGGATAGGCCGATTCAAGTTCTGGAGGCAAGTCCAATTCATAAGCTACTTGACCCACCTTGCGGATAATCTTATAGGGTCCAATGTACCGAGGACTTAACTTTCCTTTCTTACCAAACCTCATCACCCCTTTCATTGGCGACACCTTCAAAAATACCCAGTCACCAACTTGAAATTCTAAGTCTCTCCAGCGGTTGTCCGCATAAGATTTTTGGCGACTTTGGGCTGTCAACAATCGATCTCGGATCACCTTGACTTTTTCTACTGCTTGTTGAATCAACTCGGGGCCTATTACTTGTACTTCTCCTATTTCAACCCATCCAATTGGAGACCTGCACTTCCTTCCATATAAAGCTTCATACGGAGCCATTTGAATACTGGAATGGTAGCTATCATTATATGCAAACTCAATAAGGGGTAAGTGATCATCCCAACTACCACCGAAATCTAGAACACATGGTCGTAGTATATCTTCTAAGGTCTGAATGGTACGTTCGGCTTGCCCATCAGTTTGCGGATGAAATGCCGTGCTGAGCTTTACTTGAGTACCTAGGCCTTCTTGGAAGGATTTTTTGAACTTGGTACGTAAATTGCGCTCCTCTATCTGTGATAATGGATATCGGAATACCATGGAGTCGCACAATTTCCTTGAGATACAACCTTGCATAATCTTCTGCTGAATATGTGGTTCTGACAGGAAGAAAATGAGCTGCTTTCGTGAGTCTGTCCACGATCACCCATATAGAATCATACTTGCTTCGGGAATGAGGTAATCCTACAATAAAATCCATGTTGATCACTTCCCATTTCCAAGTAGGGATTTCCATTGCTTGCAACAATCCTCCTGGCTTTTGATGTTCGATTTTCACTTGCTCGCAATTTGGACATTGGACTACAAATTCTGCTATGTCTTTCTTCATTCCATCCCACTAATAAATTAACTTGAGATCATGATACATCTTCGTAATTCCTGGATGAATAGAATACCGAGAATAATGAGCTTCTTCTAGAATTCGGCGACGTAATTCTACAACATTCGGAACACATAGCCTGCCTCGGTATCTAAGAATTCCATCTATAGAAGTTTCAAATGGAGACTTCTCCTTTTCATGAAATGTGTCTCTATAATGGCTCAACTGAGGATCTTCATATTGCCGCTCTTTCACTTCCATATTCAAGGACGAAACTGTGTTAATACCAATTCTTGCACTACCTGAATCAACTAGAGGTACTCCAAGATTAGCTAGTTGGTGGAGCTCATGAATTAATTCTTTCTTCTCCGGAGGAATCTCACATAAGGCTGCCCATCGATCGGCGGCTAAGCGCATCGGACTACTACATTTGCCTTTCGGGGTGGTATAAAATACTCACATCATAATCCTTCAATAATTCTAACCACCGCCGCCGCATTTAACTCCTTACGTTTGAAAATGTATTGAAGACTCTTGTGATCTGTATAGATATCAACATGCACACCATACAAGTAATGTCTCCACATATTTAATGCATGAATAATCGCAGACCAATTCGAGATCATAAGTTGGGTAGTTCCTTTCATGTTTCCGCATCTGTCTCGAAGCATAAGCGATGACTTTACCGTCTTTGCATAAATACGCATCCTATCCCAACACCGAAAGTATCACAATATACTACATAACCATCGGCCCTTAAGGAGTGTTAAGACCGGCCCGAAGTTAACCTATATTTCAATTCGAAAGCTACGCTCACAAGCATCATTCCACCGAAATTTAGCCGACTTTTGGGTTAGCTTCGTCAATCGGGGCCGAAATAGAGGAAAATCCTTCTACTAACCTTCTATAGTAACACCGCAATCCCGGAAAACTATGGACTTCGTAGGCGTCGTAGGCCTTGGCCAAGTCTTCACGGCTTCAATTTTCGAGTATCAACTCGAATGCCATCATACGAAATAACATGGCCCAAAAATGTCACAGAATTCTGCCAAAACTCGCACTTTGAAAATTTTGCATACAATTCTCGAGTTCGAATAATTCCAAGAACAATACGTAAATGGTCTGCATGTTCTGATTCTGTGCGAAAGTATACCAGAATATCGTCAATGAATACTATTACGAATAAATCCAAGAAAGGCCTAAATACATTATTGATCAGATTCATGAACACTGCCGGAGCATTAGTTAACCCAAATGACATCACCCGAAATTCATAATGGCCATATCTCGTTCTGAAAGCTGTTTTGGAATATCTTCTTCTCTAACTCTCACTTGATGATAACCTGACCTCAAGTCTATTTTGGAAAACCACTTGGCACCCTATAATTGATCAAATAAATCATCAATTCTCGGAAGAGGATATTTGTTCTTTATTGTCACCTTATTCAACTGCCTATAATCGATGCACATTCTTAGGGAGCCATCTTTCTTTCTTACAAATAGGACAGGTGCTCCCCACGGTGATGAACTGGGTCTAATAAACCCCTTCTCTAGCAAATCTTTCAACTGTGCCTTTAACTCTTTCAATTCTGCCGGAGCCATTCGGTAAGGAGGAATAGAAATAGGATTGGTGTCCGGCAACACATCAATAGCGAAATCAATCTCTCTTTCCGGAGGAAGGCCTGGAAGTTCATCTGGAAATACATCCGAAAATTCATTCACTACCGGAACGCATAGGAAAATTGGCGACTTTGCTTCGGTGTCATCAAGTCGGACTAAGTGATAAATATATCCCTTAGCTATCATCTTTCTTGCCTTAAGGTAGGAAATAAACCTACCCCTTGGAATCTTTGTATTACCCTTCCATTCAAGCACGGGCTCACCCGGAAATTGAAATCGAACTACTTTCATTCGGTAATCAACATTAGCATAACATGAAGCTAACCAATCCATACCCATATTCACATCGAAATCTAACATTTTCAGCTCAACTAAATCAGCTTTAGTCTGGCGGTCGCATATCACAATTACACAATTTTTATACACTTGTCTAGCTATCACGGGATCACCAACCGGAGTAGATACCTCAAAAGGTTTAATTGGCTCGGGTTTCACCCCAATACGACCAGCAACATATGGAGTAATATAAGATACGGTAGAACCCGGATCTATCAATGCATACACATTATGGGAAAATACGGATAATATACCTGTAACCACATTCGGGGAGGACTCAAGATCCTGTCGTCCGGCTAAAGCATACATACGGGGCTAAGTGGCACACAGTAGATGCTCCCCCTCCTGCCGGAATGCGGGGGTACGCACACGGGCGCAACGAAGAAGAACCAGCCGCTGATCCTGTGGACTGAACCCCAACTCTATCACTCATCGACGGGCAATCTCGCATCATGTGCCCAACCTGGCCACAGGCATAGCAAGCATCTGAACCTTGGCGACACTGTTCGGAATGTAATCTACCGCACTGGCTGTATCGCGGTACTGGGGGTCTCCTCTGGCTATAATCTCCCCCAAACTGAGAACCTGAGGCCCTTGAACTCTGACCCTGTCCTGAACGAAAGGAGCGATCAAACCTCCTACCTGTAAATCGTGGAGGTGCACTAGTCACCGACTGGCCTGAGTGTCTAGAATGTGACTGCCTTGATCCCCCTCTATAATCACTACCTGCCCCCATAGATCTGGCCCTCTTATTTTGCCCTCGTTCAATATCACGATCACCCCTTTGCGGATGTTGTTGTTCTTCTAGATTCTGGGCATGGGCTTGAATGCGGGAAATATCCATCCCATCTTGCAATGAAGCCGTCAAGCAGTCCTTGAACAAATGTGATCCTAAGCCACTCACAAATCTATGCACCCGATCTCCCATGTCAGCCACCATAGTCGGAGCATACCTAGCCAAAGAATTAAATTGAAGGCTATACTCCCGGGCACTCATATTTCCTTATTTCAAATTTAAAAATCTATCCGCTCTAGCTCGGCGGACCTCGGGTGGCAAATAGTGGCGGATGAAGGCATCTACAAATTCTTGCCAAACGGGAAGAGGCGCATTTTCTTTTCTTGACGATATCCAATTATTGTACCATAATACCGCCACATCTCAGAGTCTATAAGATGCCAACTCCACAGATTCAGTTTCGGAGGCATGAATAATCTTCAATGTTCTCAGCATTTCATCAATAAAGCCTTGCGGATCTTCATCCGACTTTGACCCAAAAAACTCCGGAGGATTCAAACTCATGAAATCACGGGCTCTGGTACTAGCTGCCCGATCACTTGGACCCGTATTCTGCCACTGTGCCTGGGCGGCGACTAACTGCGTCAATAGATGAATAGCCTCGGTCACTTGTTGACCCGAAGTAGCCGGTGGAGGAACTGGAGGCATAAGAGCTGGAGCTGAAGCCCCTTCTTGTTCTTCTATAATAGGCGGAGTGGAAGAAGCATTAGATGGAGCCTCATTATGTGATTCACCCTCTTCTACATTCATTGGTAGCTCTCTTTCTACCCGCCTTTTCATCGTAATCTTGCCCTTCTGGGCGGCTGTAGCTTTTCCCTTTGGCGGCATTTCTGAAATCATAGCACACTATTAGGGAGGAGAAAATCTTATAACACAGCTCTATCGCACGATCTCTTAAGATGAAAGATGGTCATTTTTCCTAAATGCCCAGTAGCCTCCTGTTTATTAGTGTGGCACGCAACACACCATAAACAAGACTCTACTAGACACGGCTCGTAGACACTTCCTAGGACTGAACTGCTCTGATACCACTTTTGTCACGACCCGACTAGAGCCATGACAGGTACTCGGGGCTAACCGCCGAGCACCGCTCATTCTATTACTCATTCAGCGGTCATTCGTTAGTCTCATGCTTATAATCATAGAAGAACCATTTCTACTTGAAACATATTTACATTTTACACATAAGCCCTTCGCTATCAAAATAATATATATACATACGATGAGAAACTGTGAGACCATACTACCCACACATACGTATCTACGAGCCTCTACTAGAGTACTAGACATATAGACGGGACAGGACCCCGTCATGCCCAAAACATATATGTACACAAAAGAATAAGTCAATTGGCACCTCCAGGACAATGGAGTCCTCTCAAGTCAGCTAATAGCTCCTACGAGTCTGGATCACCTCTCTGTCTACCTGTGGGCATGAAAACAGCGTCCAAAGAAAACGGACGTCAGTACGAATATTGTACTGAGTATGTAAGGCATCAACAATAACAATACAACAATGAAATAAGGAAGCATCAAATAAGGAGCAACCTGTAACTGACTGTCAATTATAAAAGAAATGATGCATGCTGGCTTACTTCATAATCATCATCATATCATGTATGCATATATGTATAAACTGCCCGACCTTATAGGTACGGTGTGATAATCATTAGCCCGCGTCCAGGCCTCCCTCGTCCGGGGTACCGTCTCATGCCGCGCACTAATGGTTTCTGCCCATGCCGTCTAGACATGGTGTATACGCTGCCCGCCTTAGCGGTGTCTGCCCGGCCATGTAGGCGCGGTGTAACATCATCATCGTACACTCATCATAATGCATGCATAGAAACTCAAAGACAACTATACTTTATCGGGGTGACATAAGATCGTAAACCCCCGATTCCATTATGGAGCATTCATAAGCATTACGCTCACCTTGAAGGAATTAACATATAAGGTGAGTGTATACAATAAACAACATCAATGGATCGTAGTTAACATCATTAGCTTTGTAGGAACATCATATCATGAACTCTAGAATCTTTGGACTTAAGCTCATCGTCATCATCATGTTCATAATATCTCTTATCTTTAATTCGTATGGCTATTCATGGACATAGACTCTTAGTTTTCGGAATGTAGGAAATTTATTGTCACACCCCAATCCTGATGGGGCATGATGGGCACCCGAGCCTTACTTAGGGCCGAGCGAACCCGCTCGTTCTCGTTATACTCACAATCTTACTGGACTCTTAATCATAAAATGAGTGCGTAATGAAAGCTCTTCAAGAACAACCTGCCTTTCGTCTTTCTCAAATCAAGTAAAATATGTATACATATGAAACCTGTAACGAAATGCATAATAGAACATCGGCTTACAGAGCCGCTTACAAAACTGACATGCTACATACGTGACTCTGCAAAGTCTCTAACATAACCCAAGATGTCATAACATAGATACTCTGACTCGGCAGCACTCCGGAGGAAATGAAGCTCGGCAATCCAGCTGGAACATCTTCTACTAGCTTTCTTTACTCATCTGCATACACCTGCGTGGCATAAAACGCAGCCCCCGAAAAAAATGGGTCAGTACGGAATATGTACTGAGCATGTAAAGCGTGGAATGTAGTAAACAGGGTCATGCTGGGATAAGGAGCGTAGAAAATTAGTACAATAGCTAGAAACCCATAAGGCTTGCCTTTGAAACATAAACTCATGTACATATACATGTATAACGTGTCCCGGCCCTCTAGTGAGGGACTCGGTAAGTAAAATCATATCATCATCATGTATGCATGCACACACACACACACACACACACACACACACACACACACATATATATATATATGTATATATATATATATACCCGGCCCTCTAGTGAGGGACTCGGTGAAGGAGATCCTGTCTCCGTCATATATACATATAACGTGTCCCGGCCCTCTAATGAGGGACTCGATAAAGGGGATCCTGTCCCCGGCGCCATCATCATATCATCATATATATACCGTACCCGGCCCTCTAGTAAGGGACTCGGTGAACAATGCAGTGGAGTGTGCACGAATGCGTGTCCTGGCCCGGGACTCAGTGAAAGATATATTGAGCTTCGCACGAGCAGAGTAGTGAGAAACCATATGCACATAAATCATCTTTAAGACTCGATAGATAAGTAGACAAATCAACGCTCGAGTATCAAACGATAGTCATAAGAAGTCAATGCTCAAGTGTCAACGATAGTCATGATAATTCCGTTCTAAATACCATTAGGACTACATTAAAAGAAATTTGAGGGATCATAGACATGTACCAACCCAATCCGAGTCCGCCCCGGAAAGTTACGGCCATTATCCACTTTAAGACTTTCTACGAACATATCGAAGCGATCCGAGCCCTTCTATGAAAGTTAGGGACATTATTCAACATAAAACCCTTTAGAAACAAAACTTTTTATGCAACCTTTGAAATCCAATCATACAAAAGACATAAAGACCACAACTCGACTATATTAAGAATGCGAAAGTCAAGAAGTAAATAAGAATCGTAGACATGCTCGGATCGTAAGAATAGAGTTACCCCGAGGCTCGCATCATAGCTTACTTACAACTAAGACATGCCAAAAGAAGGAAAGGGTAAGCTTTACATACCTTATCCGCTTCCTAAGCTAATCCAAACTTAAGTCTCGGCTTCTCACGATCTACAATAATGTCATTGGATATCAAACATTAGCTATAGTTATTTAGGAATCCAATCCTAAGCTAGCACTTGATTTATAGAAATTCGGGCAGCATTTCCCCTATAAATTCAACAAACCCCGAGAATTCAACTCGGCCAAATCATCAACAACAATACCAGCAACCATATTAACAACACTACAATTAATTCTAACGTCCCAACCAACATTCAACCTTACCCGAAACCTTCCAACTCAACAAGAATAATAACAACACATTTCTCTCTCTTCCAAATTCATAAACTATATCAACAATTCCACACATTAACACCATCATTCTCATCAATACAAGAAACTATATTAAAATCACATTAGCTTCTAAAACAGACCACAAAAATTACAACTCCAACTTGAATCATTAAACCTTCATTCTTGCCATAAAATTCACAACAACAATAACCAAAATACTAAGTAAATTTAATTCATTCCGTCTACACCAAGGCAGCCCCTATTCGGCCACCACACCAACACACCTAGCTTTATGAATTTCATCCATTTCAACACACTACCACACGCACAACTATCCATAACACATGTAAAATAGGATTGAACCTTACCTTCTTCCACTTGATTTCTCAACTCTCGGCTAGGATTGTAATTGCAAAGATGGATGTTTTACTTGCTCCAATAAGTACTCCACGTTAATAAGGACCTTTCAATTGGTTGGAATACTAGAAGAAAATTATTGTTTTTGATCAATTCTCATGGACCATATTCGGCTATAGCCATGGCCGAAAGTCTCCATGTTTCTCTCCTTCTTTCTCCAAGTTTCTAGAGTTTAAATGATGAATTGTATCTTGCTTGGTCATCACTTATGTATATATATATATGTATGTACATGGCCCATGCAAGGTGGACACATGCCCCACCTCATGGCTCAAAGCAATTGGCCAAGCTATGGGTGGGGCCCACGGCCACTTGTGGCTTCTCCAAGAAGTCATGAATAATAATTTTCAAATTCCAAGTTTGCCCTTAGTATTTCATACCAATAATATTTATAAGCAACTTGTGCATTAAAACCGAATCGGAGGCCACAAGTCTCTACCTCGTATTCCAAAATAGTCTTGTCCTTAACTTATCACGAGTAGCTCGGAATGTCCCAACGTACAAAATACGGGATATAACATTTATGAAGAAGGAGAGAAAATCATGCCATAAGATTCATGCCTTATAAAGAAAGGACTAGCCTCACATACCTCTTTCGTTTAACTATTCTATCGTTTGCTCGTTCTCCTTCAATGCCCATGTTTCTACCTTCAAGAGAATTCGCATTAACATTAGCTAATCGATTATATGAACGTGCTTACTCTTAGAGAAAATTGGGCAACATTTCTTGTTTATACAACTTTCCCATATCGCATATCAACTCCCAAACATCCATAACAACATTCACAATATTATAGGCAACAACCATCATTCATCTACATTATCCACATTTCTCAATTTCACTTCAATTTCTCCATAATCATGGTCATAGTTCACTATTGCATTTTCTCACATATAATACTTATCCCATGTTCTAAATGGCATTTGTAACATACTTATAATCACAACATATCAATATTCGTGACCCATTCAAACTACTACTCAAAATCTCATTATTCCTATCTTTGTGACCCATTTTCTATCTCCTTCTACAATCCAAGTGTTTCAACTTCTCAATACCTTAAACAACATGAAAAGATCATAAAACTTACCTTAGATAGTGTAGAAATGAGCCTTGAGTGGAAATACTCTTCTTGCACCAAAACCCTAGTTCACTTCCATTGGAATTTCTTGGCTTGGATGAACTTCAATGAGTTTCATACACTTAATTTTGTTGGTTTGATGAAGTTGATCATCAATCTCTCTTAGGTTCTTGTGGATGAAGAGTGGAGAGGATTCTTGAGGTGTGGAGTGAAAATAAAATGAAATAAATGAAGTTGGGGGTCCCTATATCAACTTAAAAATTGGACCCGACTCGGACATACGGACCAACATACAGTCCGTATCTTTTATACTGACCGTATGTCTGGACCGTATGTTTGGTCCAGTGAAGGTCCTCATTCTGGGCAGAAGATACGGCCATACATACGGCCAGTATGTTGGACCGTATGTTGCCCAACTTTCCGGAATTCGTTCTCGTCGACCCGTTTGATCTCCAATCCTTATGGAACCTTCTTAACACTTGTTTAACACCTCATTTACAATCTAAGGGACGTTATCACTCTTCTCCAAAACATCATTAAGCCGTCATTAACTTGTCACTCGTAAATCTCTTCTGATACATAACATATACCTTGCCTTTCTTGGCAAACTTTCTTCTCTTACCTCGAATGTCTTTGAAATCTCATTTAGAATCATCAAATGCTATTTCTTACTTATCAAAACATCGCATACTTCGTGCCCTTCGTTAGTCTATTCACCGTACGTTAACGGGAAATTTTCGAGGTGTGACACTTCGCGTATGAAGTCGGGTTGGATATTGCCTTAGGTTGGGCCCTGTCATGTGTTGGGACTAGCCACCCTGTTATGTGTGTTTGATTGTTCCATTGTGATGGTTTGATGCCTTGAGTAGTTGGTGGATATCACAATCTATGTTATTGTCTTGACTAAAATAGGATTGATATACCGTTGTTGGTATTCGAACTATGATACATCGTTAGCGGACTCATTGTCGGTACTTATGCTATTGATATATTGTTTGCATACCACTGTTGGTATTGTGATATGATAAATTGTTGGTGTACCCATTGTCGGCACTTATGATATTGATATACTTGTTGGCATACCACTGTTGGTATTGTGATATAATACATTGTTGGCGTACCCGTTGTCGGTACTTGTGATATTGATATACTGTTGGCTTACCACTGTTGGTATTGTGATATGATACATTGTTGACATGCCCCATTATTGGTACTTGTGATTTGAACTTGATTGTTGATGATTGATATACGTATTGCCCGCATTCTCACATATTCATGATGCATGACCGATACCCGATGATTATCCAGTATCGTTGATTGAGCGAAACTGATATTTCAATAAACTCTTTACTTGAATGATTGTGAAAAGGCCGATGTCCGAAGATCAATTCTGGAATTGTTGATTGTATGAAATTGATATTTGATAAACTCTTTTACCTGAGTGATTGTGAGAAGGCCGATGTCCAAGGTTCAATTCCGGAATCGTTGATTGTGTGAGATAGATATTTGACAGACTCTTTTACTTGAGTGACTGTGAGATGGCCGATGTCCGATGATCTATTCCGGCATCATTGTTGCATGGCCAATTCCGATGATATCCTGGAATCGTTATTAGTGCATGGACTCCGCGGGTCCCCTAGGGTGGTGCCTATGAGACTCCTTTTGTGAGCAATTAGCCAGGGTCCCGTATGTCTGTTGGGCAAAGATCCGGGACGGGTGGCACTTAGACTTCGCAAGTAATGCTGGGTTGTGCTACCGAGATGTTGATATTTCTGTCCGGAGTACATGTGTACACCTCATTTGCATAGCATTACATTTCATTCATTCCATCATTGCCTTTGCATTGCATTATGACTTGATTGAGATTCTTGGTGATTTGATTGTGATGATTGGATTGGATTGGATCGGATATATTTCGGACTTGACGTATTTGGGTTTAGAGGCTTTACATAGGCGATGACGGATACTTGGTTGTGATCTAATTGGCTTATACTTGTTAGATTCCTTGCTTATCTACTTATCTTCTGAATTGTGTTAACTATGCTTAGTCGGACGATGATGCCTACCGATGCATTATTTGTCTTGACCTACACTTCTTTGCGTTCTTTTATGAATGTAGAGTACCATGTCGGATCCTCTTCTCTGTTTTGTGGCCGATCGACTCTTGACTTTCGCTCGAGTTTCCGGGGTGAGCATGGCGTCCCGTGACCTTGAAGACTTTCCTATTATATGTCTTACTTTTATTCTAAAGACATAGATATTATGAATTAGTATTTCCAGATTATATTATTCTCCCGAGATGCTCTTATATTATTCAGACTAGACCCTGGGGGTATGTTATATCCCGTATTTTTTTTTTACGTCGGATTATTTGTAAGCTGAGGTGGGGCCCACACGTCAAGATTTTTTTTGGAACATGTGACAAGTTATATGAATCACATATGTGGAGTTAAACACAACTCAAGAAGGACCCTTGGGCCAAATCAAAGTGGAAGCCCTCCAAACGAATATTTTTAAGAAAATGTTTTCGGGTGACCTGACTTTGAGGGGCAAAAACGGTATTATAAGTTTGGAATTTGGAAAAATACCAAGAAATAGAAGTTGTATATAATTGAATTAGCTTTCCAACCATAGGTCGTGGGTTCCCAGGTGACGTCGGTACAAGGAGATATGAATATTTTAAGGTCGAAAGGTCAGTGGGCTATGCCCAACTCGGGACCAACCGGGTTGGCCCAAAAAAAATAAAAAAATAATTTAGGCCCAAAAGTGAGGTTGGCCGTCCATGGTGTAATGGCCCAAGCCCATGAGAATTTTCCATGTGGCAAATTAATATAAGGGATCATTTAAGTTGTCTTGAAACATTTAGAAACTTGAGAAATAAGAGAACAAGAACAAAGAAGAGCAAAATGAAAGGGCCATACGGCCAAGCTCTTGAATTTTGCCCCTTGAAATCTT